>NC_143489.1:11353254-11477026 GCF_027475165.1 Benincasa hispida
ATTGTATTAAGTGAAATTATTTTAAATGACAAAACTGCTGAAAAATATTTATAAGTAATAGCAAAATATCACAATCTATCTGCGGTATACTGCGATAGATTACTATATGTGTCTATCATGACATAAATAAACACATATAGAAGTCCATCACAATCTATCGTAGATCAACAATGAAATTTTTTTATATTTATAAATATTTTGGTTCATTTTCCTATATTTTAAAACAACCCTTGTATCAAATTAAAATCTCAAACTAATAATTCTATCCATTGAATTAAACATAGACACTTTACTAGAGATTTATTATGATTGTCACTTAGTTTCAATTTAGAACCAACTAATAATTACCTAAACAAAATTATCGTTCTTCAAAAATTTGGGAGAAATATTGTTGTTAAATTCTTCTCAAGTTAAGAAAAATAGTCGAAGATGAGAAGATGAAAAATTATTACTCATATGAATGATCAATGTGTTTCATTTGATCTCAACCTTTCTCTATGTGATCCTATATACACTCATCCATGCATTTCATTTAGCATTAACTGTGAGAACTTTAAACTGTGGGGAATTTTGTTATTACTTTTTTATTTAAAGGATGCGAAAGGTCAGTAACTACATCCGAACATCTCTATTAGATAGACACATTTTTAGTACCCTCATTATCTATTGTTAAAGATATATCATTAAACACAAATGACAGTACACATCAGTCCTTTAAACTAAAGGTAAGCTCGATAAGCAAGAGAAAGCGATAAAATATTACCTATTACAAAAAGCATGAAGATTGATAACAATTTGAGCAAGACTGTAATTTTTGAAAAACTTGTTTATGTGTGTCCAAATATAAATAATCAAAAAAATCATTTCCCATAGATTGGTAGAGTGTTTATATATATCTTTAAAAGTTTGATTATTACGCTAATTCCGAATGATCCATAGAATAATATCGTTTATTTTGCTATATTAGTGACCATAATTAAATTAACATCTTAGTATATTTGTGATCAAAAGATCTTGGAGATTAAAAGAAAAAAAAAATAGAAGACTAAAATAGTTTCAAAAGAAGGAAAGGAAAAAAAAAAAACACTACTAAATGATATAATTAAAAACGCCAGACGAGGGGATCAGTGGCGTATGGCCATTTTGGGATAATGTGTATGTGGATTACAAAGTTATCTTTGCATTATAAAACAACATTAAATAATTAAAAAAACTTGCTTAAAAAAATAATATTATTGAATAAATAATAAAAAACCATATCTTTGTTCTGACTTTTTAAAATAATAATTATTATTTTTAAAAAAACTTCTAATTATTTATTTTATAGAAACAATGTCTCCTTGATTCCCCTTGAAATTTACTACAAAATTTGAACCAAATATATATTTTTTTAATCTTTGTAATACATCAATGTCTTGCTTGCTTAGAAACATTTACTATTTCAAATTTTGAATGGTGTGAGAAATAAATTTACTTTTATCAACATTGTCTTGTTTTCCAAGTAATATTATAGGTGTCAATTATCTCCTAAAATAGACGGAACTAGTTTCTTGTAGATGTAACATGAGCTTTATTTCATAAGAATTATCCACAGTGCTTCTTCCCTATACATCTTTTTTTTTTAATACGACAAGTTTACCCTCGTTATTAATGTGTGTATTATCTACAAATAAATATTAATTGAATAGAGGGGTTTATTGTAGCTATTAAGAAACTATAGGAAGATAATTGATCAAATTGAAAGTTCATGCATGTGATTATAACAAACCGTATCATTGATGATAGTTTGTGAAATTTTCTCCATTTTTTAATCAAATGTAAAGACATTTGCATTATTTATGTTCCCTAATGATGGGCTTGAGGAAAAAAGAAACGCTTAATAAATTAAAACAAATCGTTCATATAGAAATCTAGTTGAAATTTTCTAGTAGATAAAAAATTAAGAGTAAGATTCACGTCTAGAAAACAAACAAATATGATGATGTAAGACATGATTTAAAAGAATTGTGAATTATTGACGGATGTCATAAAATAATGTCTCAAAATGGGTAATGGTTTGGACCCCAAACTGACGACAATATATGAATCAAATATAGTCATATGCGAGAGAATCTTTGAAATCCCTATTTTATTTGTAAAATTTTGAAAAATAGCAATTTAGATTCATAATTTAAATCTTGAGTCATTAATTAATTGCGGCAATATATCAATTATCCCTTCATTATGTTCTATTTAGATAACTATTATGTGAGACTCATAATTTTATCATCATTAAAACTCTTAAATTTTCATAAATGAATAAATTTAAACTCTCAATCAAAGTTTTATTAAAAAATCATCCATGAATCAATTCTTATAATTCTTTTTATGAATTCAAATATTTAAAAAAATTTACACGTGTAAAAATTGAATGTAAGGTCGATTTTCAAATATAAATTTGAAAAATGATCTAAATAAATTTACTTGTAATATTTTGAATGTTTAGTTGAGACAATTTTATATTCCACAGGATATTTTTCAAACTAAGGCTGAAGAACAGTGTAAATTTATACAATAAAAAAATTCAAGGTTTTAATTGATACAATCCCCAATGTTCAGGAGTGCTAATTGAAATTTTTTCTTAATTTTTTAATAAATTATTATTTTATCTTTTGTTATATCTATTTGTGTCAAAATGGTTGACCAAATGGTGCATCCTTTCGTGTATGGGTGTAATCTAGACCATAAATATGAAACATCTTATGATCTAACGATAGAGATGTGTTTGAGTCGACAATAATCACATCATGTCTTGTTGCAACTATTCGAATTGAAGTGATTACATGACAAAATGTTTTTTTTTTCAAGTATGCACAATTGTAATCTATACCATAGATATGAAACATCGCTATCTAATGTTGGATATGTGTTTTAAAGGAGGATTATGTTCTTTGCTCCGTTACAACTAATTAGTGTTAGCATAATTAGTTTATATCTATATTGAATAGATAAACCCTAGGATCGTTCATGCCAAATTGTCAAGAATTTATATGTACAACATTCCATTGACGAATTTATAATGACTCCAAATTGACTCCAAATTGATAATGGCACTAAATGGCTATTATCTTCCTCAACTAAAACTTTGAATGCCCTAAGTAGAATCTTTCTCTACATGGGATTCATGAAAGATTGATTGCTTATTGTTTTGGTATACTGGGGACCATAGTCTATGGTCTCTTTATATACTAGTTCAATTAGGTCTTCCATTAAACCCTAATTAACTAGGAATTGACTCATACTCAATTAGAAATCTAAAGCCTTAATTAATTAGATCACATAATATGACCCAATCTAATAAAATAACCCAATGTGATAAATTATTAATCCACATACATAGCCCATACTTTAATTAAACATATTATTATTTAAATATATCTAACAATCTCCCAATTGGGCTATGTCTGTGTGCCTGATATAATTAAATCGCATAAACCTTAAGCGCGCATAAACAGGTTATTTCAATAATAAAATTTTCCTTTAGTTCAATATGGTCGATCTCCTGTATTAACACAGAATCAAAGCGGTTTTTGTCACTACCCTCGTAATTAAACCTTCCTTCATCTCCAATTCCAATACATCCAATGACATATATCAAGTATGGATGGATAGCATAGAAACTACATGCAAAGTGATCTAGATCATACCTATTTCCAACTGGTCCAAATTCCTTAGTGAAATCATTCTTAAAACTTTATGCAAAACCGCATTTGCAAAACCGCATGCATGATAAACAAGTTCAGATAATAAAACTTAAACCATCAACTTTATTCTATATAGAAAATAAACAAATTAAGGTTAAAGAACACCTTTAATAATAAACTCCCACTAAACCATTAAATCAAGATAGTGACTGACACCCATGCGAGCAACATGCTCATGAAAAACTTTAGGTGGTAAACTTTTGCGAGCTCCACTATAAGAATTTGGGCTTTAATATCGGTTGAAAAAAGTGAAATCGGATGTATAACGTCGATTTTGTTTTTTTTTTTTTAAAGCAGATCTTTAATGTCGGTTTTAAACCGACATTGTAGGGGCACCATTAATGTCAGTTTTAAACTGACATTAAAGACCAGTTTAATTTTTCCCTCTTCACTCTCCCCCTATTTTCTTTTTCCTCTCATTCTCACACTTCCCTCTTTAGACCCTCTTCTTTCTCACATCTCTCTTCCAAACCCTTGCCAATGGGTAAAGTAACCCGCGCAGATCTGTCGTGGTGTAGATCTGGCTTCCATGCAGTTCTGTTCGTCGTGTAACCTGTGCCACCGCACCCAATCGCCCGAATCCATATGTCATCGTTCGTCGTTCGATCTAAAGTTCTCCTTTCGTCATTCGTCCAGATCAGTATGCTCTTATTCTCTTTCCTCTCTTAAACTCACAACAATTTTTGTTCTTATGTTACACTTCTCAATTGTTTGTATAAATGTCTCAATGTTATGCCGCTCAACTTTCCTCTCAACGCTAGACAATCGTGTAGATATGCGGGGGCACTGGACGATCATGTAGACAGGCGCTGGACGATCATCGATTGTGTAGGCGGGCGCTGGACGATCGTATAGTAGATGCACGGGCATTGGACGACCGTATAGCAGATGCGCGGGCGCTGGACGATCGTGTAGGCGGGCATTGGACAATCATCGATCGTGTAGGCAGACGTTGGACGATCGTATAGCAGATGCGTGGGTGCTAAGCGATAGACTACACGATGGTGCTACGCATGGGCATGAGCGCTAGACAATAGCCGTGCTGCGCTAGACGATGAGCAAATGCACTGATCTGTGTGCCGCCGTCCATCGTTCGATATGAAGCCAGATCTAAAGACCTGAAGTTCGTCATTTGTCGTTCGTCCAGATCAGTATGCTATTCTTTTCTTTCCTCTCTTAAACTCACAACAATTTTTTTTCTTATGTTACGCCTCTCAACTTTTTGTGTAAATGTCTTAATGAAAGTCGGCTGCAGTTTCACTAAAATATGTCTCTTTGCTTCTAGATTTAGGCCTACTTTTTATGTGTCTATGGCTTTTGAAATTCGATTTGATTAATGCTTTTGTTGTATATGATACATTTGTTGAAGTATTGGCAAGAGGCGTTGCCAAGAGTTGCTCCTGCATTGGGTATGCTTGAGCAAGAGCAGTGAAAGCAAAATATTGAGTGCAAGGTGCTGGGTAGACGAACGTGTAGCAAATGGGTAGCGCCACACGATGAGGTAGATTATCGTGTAGGCGGGCGCTGGACGATCGTGTATCAATGCGGGGAGCTAAACCATGAGGTAGACGATCGTATAGCAGATACGCAGAGTTAAGCAATGCGTAGACGACCGTGTAGATATGCGCGGGCACTAGACGATCGTATAGCAGATGCACAAGCACTGGACGATCGTGTAGGCGGGCGCTGGATGATCGTATAGCAAATGCGTGGGCGCTAAGCGATAGATTACACGATGGCGTTATGCGATAGGCATGAGCGCTAGACGATAGTCGTGCTGTGCTAGACGATGAGCGGACGCGCTACACGATAGGCAGAATGCTAAGCGATAGGCGATGACGTTAAGCGATAGGCGAATGCGCTAGATGGTAAGTCGTCAGTGCTAAATAATGGAGGTAAACGATAGGCGCGGTAGCTAAACGATAGCCTATGCGTGTGATCGTTTTCCTAAACGATTGAGCTACACGATGGGCCGCTGGAGCTAAGCGGTAGATGCAGGAACTAAACGATTGATTGGCTTGAGAACATGTGCATTATGCTATTGAGTTTTAAATACAGTAAAAGAATGTTTGACTCACAGTTTTAATAAGTTTTAGTTGATGACTCATAGTTTTAAAAACAAGATTCTCTCATTTATTCAACTATTGAGTTTTCATGTTTTGCAGGTGCAAGAAAGGAGTAAAGATTTGGTATCGCAACCTCCTTCTGCTTTTTCTTGGGGAACTCTAGTAAAGAATTTTGCCTTGAATGTACCATTTATACACATTCCCAATAAACACGATTAGTTGAATATGATTTCTGATCATATTTTCACTTTCAATTTTTTGTCTTAAACCTTTTTTGTTTGTGATCATTTGAACAACAGTGGTCAGACAAAGATGTCTATAACCAGACACTGCTGAAGCTGGGGGGGTTTGGACAGTAAACTCATAATGTTTGTAAAATCAAAATATTTGTATTACTTGTAATTTGTGTTTTCAAAGGCTGAATTATTGTATGGCCTTTTAAATTATAATTTTATAGCAGAATTTGTGGATTAAATGTAATAGTTTTGCAATCCATACATAACTAATATGTCATAGCCACAGCATTCGATGATGATGTGTCATGTTATACTTTTTGATCAAAAAATAGATTCGGCAACGAAATTTAAAAAAAAAAAAATCGGACAGATTCGAGCTTCAATGTTAGTTAAGAGTTTTTTTAAAAAAAACACAGGCTTTAATGTCGGTTGGAAATTTCACTGAAGACCTTTAATGTAGGTTGCAACCGATATTAAAGCTCGAATTTCTTCTATTCAAAGCTATAAGACTTGATCGTAGTGTCAAGTCTTATATTCTAGGATCTAGATGCTTGTTTTAACCCATAAATGAGTCTTTTAAGCTTACAAACTTTTTGTTCTTGACCCTGTTCAATGAACCCTTTTGGTTGAGATATGAAAATACTTTCGTCAAGATGGTCATTCAAGAAAGTTGTCTTGACATCCATTTGCCATATTTCATAGTTATAATATGCGGCAATGGATAAAAGTATTCTTATTGATTTTATCATCGCAACAAGAGAGAAGGTTTCTTCATATTCAACCCCCTCCGTTTGTGTCAAACCTTTTACCATAAGTTTTCCTTTATATGTTTGTTCCTTGCCAGTTTGGTCTCGTTTTCTCTTGTATATCCATTTACAACCTATAGGTTTAACCCCATGTGGTTTATCTACAAGTTCTCAGACAGAATTGAAGTACATCGACTCCATTTCCATGTCCATGGCTTTTATCCATTGTCCTTTATCAACGTCATCCATTGCCTGTTTAAAGGTTAATGTATCCTATAGGCCATAATCAGGTATAATGTTCTGAGTTTCTGTTAAACCATGTAGTGTTCAGGCTGATGAACAACTCTCCCACTACATCAAGGCATTCTCAATTCTTGAGAAGAATTTGATGGGGCAACAACTATTGTTGATGGACCAGCTTGATCAATAACTTTTGTTGATTTGTTTGTAGTATCTTTGGTCATTTCGTTCAATACTAGTTTACTGCGAGGTTAATGATTTCTACTATGATCTTCTTCCAAGAATATAGCATTTGTCGATACAAATACTTTATCTTCTTAGGGATCATAGAACAATCCACCTTTGGTTTCTTTAGGGTATCCTACAAATAGGCATAATTTTGAACATCGTTCCAATTTCTTAGGATTTTGCACCAATACATATGTCGGGCATCCCCAGATTCTGAAGTGATATAAACTACTTTTACGTCCTCTCCATAACACATACGGTGTTTCTGAAAAACTTTTTGAGGGAACCATGTTGAGAATATATACGGCAGTCTGTATAGCATACCCCCAAAAGAACTGAGGTAACTGAGTATAACTCATCATCGAACAAATCAAACTATGTCTAACAAGGTTCTATTTCTTCTTTCTACAACACCATTTTGTTGTGATGTTCCAGGTACTGTGAGTTGGGATTGAATTCCATGATCTATTAAATAGTTCTGGTTGTAAATCCATATAATCACCGCCTCGATTTGATCAAAGTTTTTAAATTCTTTTACGTAATAAGTTTTCAACTTCCGTCTTAAATTCTTTGAACTTTTCGAGAGTTTCAGACTTATGACTCATTAAGTAAATATAGTCATATCTTGATCAGTCATCAACAAAATTGACGAAATATTCATATCGACCTCAAGCTTTTACATTTATCAGACCACAAAGGTCTGAATCTATAAGTTCAAAGGGTTCTTTGGCATGAAGACCTTTTCTAGAAAAAGTTCTTCTAGCCATTTTTGCTTCAAGACACGATTCACACAAGGGAAAGAATTGTCTTCGATCTAATTTAGATGAACGTTTTTAACTAATCTCTCAATCTTGTTGAAATTTATGTGACCAAGTCTGAGGTGTCAAAGATAGACATTAGAAGAAATTTTTCGTTTTTTATATTGAGTTTCTATTGTTTTAAACATCTCTATATTTAAAATGGCTTTTGCTATAGTTGGTTTAAATATATACAAGCCATTTTCAAGTCTAGCAGAAGAAATATGAACCTCTTGAAAAAACGAATACTTCATTATTTTCAAAAGATACTTTATACATATTTTCTAACAGACAAGATATAGACATCAATTTTTTTTTTTTTTCATTTTGGGTACATAATACATTTTTTTAACAAAATAAAAGATTCTCTAAAATATAACTTAATATCTCCCACTGCTTCGGCTGAAATGACTTCTTTTGTTCCAACCTTGAAAGTCACTTCTTGTTCTGAGAATTGAGTCTATGAACTAGTTTCCTATAGAAAAGTGCAAACATGGTTAGTGGTACCTGAATCTAATATTCAGGTTAAGTGAGAATTTTCTATTAAGCATGTTTCAATTACAAGTAAATCTGTTTTACCTTGTTTTTCTTTTTCTGCTCTCGTTTCAGCTAGATATTTTGGACAGTTGTGTTTCCAATGCCTGTCTTCTCCAGAATAAAAACATTTTTGTTTAGGAGCCTTGGTTTTCTTACCAACAGGTTTCTTCTTCCCTTTTCCCTTCTTCTTCATTTGGATACTTTTATCTTTAGAAGAGGAAGGGACAAACTTTTTTTTTCTGAAGGCTTCATTCTCGAAGATGATCCCTTCATAATATTTTTCTATGAAACAACGTTTACTTCACTTTATTTTAACTTCATCATTGATTGGTAGGTCTGGAGTTCCTTCAATAGAGTAATCAGATTGTAATTAATCTTATTCATTACGACATTAGGTCGAAAGGTCAAGAAGTTGTATAATCAAGTTTGACATTACTGAAAAATAAACAAATTCTATTAAATTTGTGCATTTAAAATCATTTTTAGCAAAAAGTAATAAAATACGCATATTTCTTTATTTATTTGCAATGATGCTTTAGTGAGTTAGAATAGATGCTACAGAAGGGCAGTCAAATATTCTTTTACTGAAGTAAGACAATCTTGACAAAATACTATATCCAGAATAACTCTTATTCCTATAGTTGTTTGGTTACCATTTTTTGGTCAAGAACTTTTACTAACATTTAGTAACTTATGTAAGTGTGACCAGCCATTTTCAGAATTTATAAAACGATATGAACATTTCCCTGAATTGGAAGACAATGTTCAAGACGGAATTATAAAATCATATTCATTTATGAAGCTTAGGTTGTTCCAAATCCTATGTTACCCTCTGAAGGGAACATCGCGGTTAACGACTAGCTAGCACTGCCTGAAAATGATAACAGGCGCAACATAGGAATCTCATGGTTCAAACTAATGGAGAAGATCGTAGGATATGTTGACACATTTCTTTCACCCACTTACTATGAACTACTTCCCCCATTCACCTTGTGACCCATGCAAACACTTTTCAAATGGAGTAATTGCGGTAAAAGCGACAGAAAGCCGAGTATGGATCTTACGGTGTGAACTCTTGAGGACGTGAGAGTTAAAAACAATATATCGAATATATTATTAATCTCCCATTGAAGTGTTCTAACTATTTGAATATTCTTTTACTTAGGTATATGATGACATGGAAATGGAATGTTGTTATGCATGCATTGTGATGATAGATAATGTGCTATAAGCTCATGCTGCCATAAACTTGTAACGCTAAAAATGGAATGTCATGTTGTGTTATTGCTTATGCACACTACTTCTAAATATGCGTTGTTAATGATATGCTTGTAATATGCGATAAAGTAATGCGTGTCACGAGTTTCCTTGCGCTGAAACCAAGTATAATTCCAACGCAAGTTTCTCAGAATAATCCGAGGTCAAACACAAGGATTGTTTTCGTTAATGTGTTACTTTTGTGATACATGTGACCGGGTTTTACAATTAATAAAGAATTGGTTTATATAGGAATCTAAAGTACGATGAAAATAAAGTTGCGTTGATAAAATAAATTTGCGTTGAAAATAAAATCCTAAACTAATATGATACAAGATACAAGATACATGATACATGATACTGAGGTTGAGACTGACTGTGAAGTTATACAAAGGATCGTGGTATGCGATGACAAGTCTTTATGGATGAATCAGAAAGAGAAAGAGTATATAGTAAAAATAACGCAAGTTTGTCGATTGTGTTAAAGATGTGACTAAGGTTCCGCTTTCCCTTGGCGTACACCTTTCGATGATCGGCCGCGTTCCCATATCTCTATGGTGAAACAGGGATGAATGTGATGAATGCAAGGTTGCTTTCATCTCTGGAAGTACCTCTTGCTTTAGTTAACGCATTCTTCCAACCCTCTTTCGATAGATGGAATAACATCTTCGCTTCTGCTCTCCCAGGTGAAAATGTTGTCAAGTATGCTTTAGCTAAACTTAATTATTTCCTTAACGCCAATTAATTTACTCGCTAATTTTTTCTATTTTCCCAGGGAATTAGGGAAACATTATAGAGAAAATGGATTATGGATGAGCGAAAATAGACAGAGAGATGATAATGGAAATGATCATAAAATTTAATACTAAGGTTAAGCGTTCGATACATGGTGTGAATGAGAGAGTAAATAAGATGAGTACAAGTGATGAAATAGAGATTTAGAGACAAATACAGAAAGAGTGTCAATGTCTTGACACAGATCTGAACGGAGATTATGCTTGTCGACGTGTGGAAGTAATGGAGAAGAGAGCTTCCCTCTCAGGCTTGCTCTTTTTTTCGAAATGACCTTCGTACATAGCTTCAACGGCGGGGATTGGAAGGATTCTTTTCCCGTAGACACACCTCTCGGCCTTGTCTCATGATTATCTCGGATCTACTCTAGAAATTTCTTCATAACAGTCTCTCTCTCAGATCAGTATATACACGTTTCTATGTATTCAATTATATCTTTCAATGAAATTGCAAAATCTATTTATAGGCGAAGCTTGACTCTTTGCATTGTGGTCCCTACTTTATGGTTAAGGTAGTTCCTGAAATGGTGGATTGAATATTCTTTCTGTTACGTAATCAATCCCGTCAGGAATGCACAACTGCCAACTGTACACGCGTCAGAATCCTCCGTATTTGCGTTGCTCTTTACATCTTCGATCCATCGCCGCATGCAGTGTTGGTTTTTATTACCACGTGCGGTTGAATTTGCGTTGATCGCTAGACTCTTGATCGATTGTCGCATGCACCGTCATTGCATTAATCATTTCTTCATTCTTGATTGATGGGCACAATGCAATGTAGATGCGTTGTTCACTTTTATCTTTGAGCCATGAGCGCATGCGATGATTGATTTCTTGCAAAACAGAACTGAAACATTCTCTTCTACCATCGCAATGGTGTTAGTGGGTGTATTGACGACAATTTATAATTCTCGCATTTCTTAGCCAATTTCTATACTATCGACACCACTTTTCTTTCTTTTAGTCGTAATATCTAAATAAAAAAATATAAATAACTTGTATTTCTACTAGTTATCAGTATATTCCAGCTAATTTTAAACAACCTAAGTCTCTATAATTTTATCCAAATATAACGTTTATATTTGGATTTTAACCTACGATGTTTAGGTGTTAAACCAATTTTAAACCTCACACCGCTTACACAAGCTCATAAAACTGGTTAATAATGGTCAATATTTTTGTCATAATCTCCAGGTAAGAGGTGTTACGTAAACCGTCAACTTAAGTACCTCCAACCTTAGATAGGATTATTAAACCGATTGAGTTTGTAAGAAAACTTTATTAGATAATGACCTATTTTAACTATTAAAACAAGTGGTTAACCTAAGTGAGAATGTTGTTTAACTTTGTTATGGATTTTAATGTCTAATCCAATTTTATAACACTTTATAAAAAAAAAAATAGACATGCTTTCAATCCATAACATACATCAAAGGCATTCAAAATTAACATAACACTTATATTAAATTTAAGAAACCCTAAACATGTATACTGTATATTATAACTAACTTAGAACAAAATATTATGCAACATGCTTTCCTATGGTGGGATTTAAAATCTAAATGACATACTATATGCTCAAACATGTTTAACTCAAATATAATATACATCACATGCATAAAATAATTAAACAACACCAATATGGTTCCACTTGGGCATCCTAAACAAGCAAAATAACTAAAATAATACAAAATAGGTAAAAAAAAATAGCTTCGATTTGATGAAGGATCGCTTGAACTGACCCGAACCGGACCCGAACCGCCTGAATCAGACCACCACAACTCCAATTAGGGCAGAATCGGAAAAGATATGGCTGAACCAAACCAGATGAAGACTGAACCGGTCAAACCGGATATCCTCCCGCACGAACTAGTTTGCTAACGTGCGTCGTTCTTGACTGGGATGAACACCGTCGTGACATTGCATCCCAGTGTTGCAATGTTGTTCATCACAAACCCCGTGGCATTGCAACGCTCAATGAATAGTGTTGCGATGCTTGCCGGCAGAAGCTTTAACCCAGAAATCTGTTACTCGTTCATGCTTGCTTTTCACTTTAATTACAAACTAATTTGGACTTTATTAATTCTAATAAAATTACAGACCCTAGAGCACACATATAAGCTCATCAAACAAGAGCCAATTACAAATTAAACTTCATAATTAAAAAGAAATCTAATACCAAAGTTGAATTTCAATCATATCGGTCACAGAAACATGCAATCATAGAAATTCACCCACCAAACTCAAATTATCGATAATTGAATGCTTAAATCATGCTCTGACACTAATTGATAGAGTAAATTAACATGCAATGGAAAAAAACAGAATCAATAACCACTCTAATTACACTTAATTTGAGTTTGAAACATACATTGAAATAAAATTTCAGAAGAGGGTTTCAAAAACACAATACCTTTGATGAAAATTCTTCAGTTCTAGCTGAAATCCATGAATTGATGCTTCACTCTTTCAGTAGACTACCACAGAGACCTTCTCTACTATTCTCTAGCTTGGATTGTGTGGTAAAAACACTAAATTGAGTTGGATTTGAGTGAGATTGAAGAAGGTTTTTAGGGTTCTTAATTTCTATAGAGTTTCTGATTTAAATCTGATTGCATGAAGAGGTAATTGAAGTTAAAACTTCAATTTATAGATGAAGATCATGTAAATTAGTTAGCATGACTGTTGTCACTTCAATTTTCATTGAAATTGAAGTTGCATGGGGTGTTAAATTGTGTAGGAAAATCTAAGATTGGATTTTCCCACTTTCAAAGTTAAATTCAATCGATTTGATTAATTAAATTAAATTAAATTAAATCTGATTTTTCAAAAAACTAACTTTAATTTAATTTTATAATTTTGAATTTTCAAAAATCCAAAATTCTAATTAATCAAATTATCAATTTTGAACAAATTTCAAAATTAAATAAAATCGAACAATTAATTAAACTAATTTAATTAATTTAATTTAATATCAAATATCAAATATTATATTTTACCTCATCAAATATTTAAATTATTATTTAAATATTCAATTCTCCAATTTCGTTTGATTTCTACAAAATTAAACGTTTCAATTGTATCAAATACAATTAATGCAAACCCTAACTGAATTTGAACACTTCAAATTCAAAACCCTAATTTTGAATCTCATTGTTTCAAATTCACTCAATTCACTAATCCAAGATAATTTTATGAGTTAGTAGAAGGACCTTATGGACCTACAAATCATGAGCTCTCAGTGATTTGCAATTAATTGGTTAAACTTTTTAAATCAAATTAATCATCATTCGTTAACTACCAAGACACACCACTATAGCTCGATAGTTACACTCTCCTAACTGTAGATATAATTTTGTCCATTTTAACCATAATCGGTAGGTTCTTCACAAGTCGTTCGTATTTACATCTAGGTCAAAATTACCGTTTTACCGCTATAAATACATTTTCTCCTTAAGCTCCAACTTATCCTCCATTGAACAATTGGTTTATAGTTCAACTTATAAACTAAGACCCTCTCGATCATGAGACACAACAAGAAAAATAAGGTCCCCCAATGCCTAAATCCGCAATCAGGAGATCAGTCGTCAGGAGATAGGGTCACTCTCGATGACGTAAGGGACCCGTCGGGAGTCAGAAAGAACTCCTGTCGATGTAAGGGACCCGTCGAGAGATAGGTCCAATCTCCCGATGGTGGGACATTACTTGTCGAGAGTTATAGTAACTCCCGATGTGGTTTTTATTCATCCAGAGTTCCTAAGGAACTCCCGAAAGATCTCCCGATGGCCCTCGATAGCCATCGGGAGAGCTGGTATAAAACCCAGATCGAGAAGAAGCCTTTCTTCTTCCCCAATCTGAAAAACCCTATCCAACCTATTCGCCGCTCTCGTGTCATTCGCTTCAATGTCGTTCGCATGGCAATCTGTTCACCGCTTAAGTGTCCTTTGCAAGTTTTCTACAGGTTCACCTTTGCTCTTATTTATCCCCTTGTCTTTTTCATTCGTCGGAACCCAAGCCATTATTTTGTCAATTCAGGTATTTAAATAACCCTCACATCCCTTTCATTTCCTTTTTCTTATTTTGCGAATTCAAGCCATTATTTCATTTTCCATCACTTTTATATTGTCGTTTGTAGTTCGAATTCCCGAAGAACCAATGCTCTCACTGTGAAATCTGATTACTCTTGCTTTTATTTCTTGTCATTTAGCATCTATCTCTCTTGTTGTTCTCTAAATTAAATCTAATGTTTCAAGCATCGGATTTTTTTCCCTTCCTTGTTGCCCTAATTGAGATTGACCCATTTCATTACATTACATTTTCTACAATTTGGTGGATTGTGGATGTTATTGTGAATTATGGATTGTGGATGTTACAAATTCTTAACGTTAGGGATTTAAGCTATCGACCTCTAGGGATAGAGCATTCTCTTTTGAATGCAGTTAATTTTTCCCTTTGAGAGAAAAGGTTCAATTTTCTTTTAGTGACTTGCTGGACTAAAACTAATTAAAAATATTTTTAAAATTTACCATGATGTTTGAGTATATGACTAAAACTTCTTTTGAAAATTCTATGAACATTTAATCATCACTCTTCTTAAAAGTTATCTCATGGTCTCTAATGATGAGCATGGATAGGAAACTGGTTTTAGAAGTTGATGATTGAATGAGTTTTCTTTCTGAAGCTATTGGTTGGAAAAGAGGAGAGGAAAATATGTGTCTTATGTTATGCGTTAATCTCCATGCGTCGACGGTCATGCGTTGGACTAGAAAATATGAAATATACGTTTAAACACGTATGCGATGATCATGCATTCCTGTCACAAGTTTTCTTGCTTTCTCGCTAAGTATAACGAGAACACAAGTTTCTCGGGATGATCCAAGGTCGAACACAGGGACTTGTAACTCAATAATGTTTGTGAAACAATGCGTTTGACGCGATGAATAAAAGTAAAAGGACAGAAGTTAATGGATTATGTGCTACTTCTACTCCTAACTAAACAGATTAAGCAATGGAAGTTAACTATGAGATTGGTAGAGAAGTAGCAACTATTAACGCATAATAAGATTCATTATGTTAGGTCGCTCGAGTAATCCCAGCTCGCCACACTAACGCATCGCACAACTCTCAGTGACCAGCCGCATGCTTATATCTCTATAATGCATGGTTGCGTCGAGCATAAAATCGTTCCTATCTCTAGGAACAAAGCTTACCTTGGTTTAGTGTGTTCCACTACTTACCCTCTCGGGCAATTAGTTGCAATTAATCAGCTCATATACAAGCGTTGCGACAGCCTCACACCAAGCGAAGAGAATTAATTCACTATATTCCCGTAACGCACACCTCGTTGTGAGTTGCTACATGCATCCTATCTCTAGGCAACATGACTAAATATGTGACTATCTTCGATATTCAACTCAACGATAATAAAGACAAAGAAGATGATGAAGATTGTGTTGAAGGAACTAACATATGCATTGATTACAAACTGTATTAATGTCTTAAGCCAAAATGTAATACAATATAGAGATAAGAGAAGAAATGGAAGGCTAGATGAAAAAAATCTCTTGTTTTTCATCTGAAATGTGTCAAGGCTGCTGGTGGTACCATGGATGGATGGTGGAGAAGTCTCTCTCGAGCTCTATCTCCAGCGAAACTCCAATCGTCGCTCAGAATAGGCTGTGGAGGTTAAGAATCCTCAAAGAGTGTCTACTCATGCTCTCATCTGTGATCACAAGGATCTGCTTTACGGCAGAAACTCGAATGATTTAAAGTGAAGATCCAAAGTGCTATTTATAGAGCTCAAACGCTGACAGCATTGATGATTGCATTCTGACTCACTTCTATCTTTGTCGCGGTATGGAAAATTTCAACATCACCTTATCTTGTTGATACTCCCAAGGTATGCATTCAAGCTTATTTCTCCGGAAGTGTCAACGCATTCCACCCACTTGGCCATCAATCTTCCATTATGATTATCATTCTTTGGATGTAACATTCCATGCGGCGAACTAATTCTATGTAATGGCTGCAAAAATAGACGCTTTGATGCATAATAACGCATGAAATAAGGCTCGTGAGGATTTTTGGTGCTCGTCGATCCAAGCTCACTTTTCCACATGAATTCGCATATTCTACTTGTTAGCCTTCATAATTCTATGTAAAAAGCTACAATAGCTTGTATTTCTACAAGCTATCAGAAGCCTAAAATTTTCTTGAGTTCTAATAATTGTATAAAGCAGTTCAGCCTGGCTAACCTAAATCAACTATTCGAGGCAGTACTTGTGAAAGACTTATCTGTTCTCTATTATAGGATATGACAATAATGTGTTAATTTGTTAAGAGAGTTTAAAGGGATTTTTTTCAAAAGATAAACATGAAGAGGTGGATATTCAAACTGATAATGAGAGGAATAACTCACATGTGTTATTTAGTTTGTGAGATGTTCGACACATGTATAAGTAAAATGATACATCACATAGTGCTCAAACATAAGTCCACTAGCTCACTATAATGGAATGAATTTGTTAGTAAGATGAATTTTTATTTGTAATGGGAGTTAATACATTTGGGGATATGAAGATGGGTGTAATTAAATGAAACAAGAAACTAATGTGATTAAATGCAAAAGATTCTCTTAGTTTGACTTTGTTAATGAAATTAGAATATATAAAGAGCATGTCTATAGGTGGGATCTTGTGCCTAAGGCCGTATAAGTAATTTTCATTGGTTCTTGCATACAAATACTCCTTCCTAAAAACACTTTGGTTTTCAAATCAAATCAATAACATTAGGGGCAAAAAAAAGGACTCCATTTACTTATTACTTAATTTTGGACTTAGTTTAGTCTTTAGTCCTTTACAACAAGTACATCACAAAAATTCAAAATTGAAAAGTTTAAGTCCCATCTAATAACAATTGTACTTAAGAAAGATGCAAATCATGGTAAGAAATATGGAAGAAATATGCTTTTGAAAAGTGAAAACACACAATCACATCCCTAAATGCTCATTATTTTTTTATATGTGTTCGTTCTTGTTTATGAAGTTTGAATATGTTGTGGAACGTGGGTAGAGTTCGGTTATAATCGTTTTGGAGTTGAACTTGTAGGTTTTTATGTATTTTTTGATGTTTATGAGCATTGGGAATGTTGTGTGGGGAATGGGGTGGGTAGAATTTCATTATACTCGTTGTGCTCATTTTGTCATTGAATTTAGAGTTTTTGTATGTTAGTGAATGTTTATGAAGTTTTAACCTATTGTGGTGGGTGGGTCGAGTTTGGTTTGGATTGTTTTGGGGAGAAAGTTTGAGTTTTATGTGTGTTTGTTCTTGTTTATGAAGTTTGAATATGTTGTGGGAGTGAGTAGAGTTTGGTTATAATCGTTTTGGAGTTGAACTTGTAGGTTTTTGTTTTTTGATGTTTATGAGCATCGGGAATGTCGTGGGGGTGGATAGAGTTTGATTATACTCGTTTTGCTCATTCTGTCGTTGAACTTTGAGTTTTTGTGTGTTTATGAATGTTTATGATGTTTGACGTCTTACGGTAGGTGGGTCGAGTTTGGTTTAGATTGTTTTGGGAGAAAGTTTGAGTTTTATGTGTGTTTGTTCTTGTTTATGAAGTTTGAATATGTTGTGAGGGTGGGTAGAATTCAATTATAATCATTTGGAGTTGAACTTGTAGGTTTTTATATGTTTTTTTATGTTTATGAGCGTCGGGAATGTCATGGGGTGGGTAGAGTTTGATTATACTCGTTTTACTCGTTTTTCCGTTGAACTTGGAGTTTTTGTATATTTATGGATGTTTATGAAGTTTGAACATGTTTTGGGAGGTGTGTTCGTTTGGTTATAATCGTTGTTGTTTATAAAAGACTATGACATTTGAATGTTTTTGTTTTATTGTAGGATGCTGTTCGGAGATGAGGTTGGGCAATTGTTCAAGATGTTGTTTTCCAGACGTTGTTTTCTTTTCCATATTTATTGACACTGTTTTCATTTTATTTCTTTCATGTAGTTCTAAAAACAAATTTCTTTTATTTGTTATAGTATGGACTTCGTTTTGTTTGTTTTATTTATTATGTGAATCTGTTTGAGTTGGTTAATGGTGCTTTATAGGTTATTCAGATCAAATTAAAAAAAAGTTACAAATTAAAAATTAAATAATTTTAAAAATCAATATTCAACCATTGAAAGAACGCTTGACGCAAAGAACTCCCCACGAATTAGTTGGCTGTCAAGAGTTTCAACAACTCCCGACGAGTGGAGCAATCCGTTGGGAGTTATGGAACTCCCCACACACTAGTAGGCGGTCGAGAGTTCCACTAACTCCCGACGGGCTCTGCCATTCGTGGGGAGTTAGTGGAACTCCCGACAACGTACATTATCCATCGGGAGTTCCTATAACACTTGACACCCTATATTAAGTGTTAAGAGTTCGTGCATAACTCCCGATGGGCCCTTTCCCCTGTTGGGAGTTCTTCTCTCGATGGATTTCTGTAAACCAAACTCCAAACTCCCGATGATCATTACGTCATTGGGAGAGGATGTCCCGATGCTTTTTCCACCAATTCTCAACGATTTCAAGCGTCGGAAGAAGTGTGATTTCTTGTATTGAGAGGGTAGGACCCCATTGTTTAATGACTAGAAATCAATGCTTAAAAGAACAACCTATCTGCTCACCCTAAGTCAGGTAGGAGTGAATTTCATCTTGTAGAGCTATGTCCCTAGCTATTTATTTGGTCTTATCCTCAAAATGGGAGGCTAATTGAGCAATGCTGTTGGACTACTCTCACTTTTGCAGATCAAAAGATAATCCTGAATAAATAGAAGGTCATAGTCAACTCAGGATTAAGATCAAGTTACCCTAGGTCATTGATTTTGAAATAGTCAGTTTTAACAGTAAACAGTCGTTACAAAGAAAAGTGATTGTTCTTATGCAAACTCATTGCATAGGATGCCCCACTCACATGTCTTCACATGAATGATTTTTGGATCACATCATTTGTATCAGTATATAAAATGGGCCACATCTAATAGTGTCACTAGAATGAGGTACCCAATCTCATCCATATACTTATAGACCATTTTGGCTGTATACTAAAACATGATTCCCTTTTATGTTGCCACATAAAGTTAAAGTATTCATATTATAGCTATGGATTCGTTTATTGGATTTTTTAATAGAATGCAATATCAATAACAATTTTTTGAATAACATACTCAAAAATACATTTATTGATAAATAGAATATGTTAACAATATTTACGAACGGCGAGTTTTGGACATTCCCAACAGTTGCTCTACTTCACTATGCATCAATTCAAATCATTAGATATTGATGTTTAAGTTTGATCTTGTTTACTTGCTCAGAACAATTTTTTTCAAAATAATCTTTTATGTTGTTTACTTGTTAACTTTTTTGTAACAATCATTTTTGGGGGAATGTTGGAAATAATTTTTTGGCTTAGGTCCATAGAAAAAGTTAAATGGAGTGGCAGAGCTTTGTCCCACATGAAAAATTTTTGGCATTTCCTAGATGGTATAAATACCAAGGTATTCTAGATGAGAATCCAAAATGTGGTGGTAGTGGAAGTATAACCTTTTCACCACACGCGTGCGCTACCGCTGTCGTTCGTCCAGTTGGACGGGCGGGTTCGGGTAACCGTACTTGTGCCAAAGAGAACTAAATTTTGATTACTTATTTATTTAATTATTTTGTTCTTTTAAAAAAGAAAACCGATTTATTATAATTATTAATAAATCATTTTATTAATATTTTGTTAACTGTTCATTTTCTCCCATTTATGAACGACGTTCATTTGCTCGTTTATGAACGTTGTATCAATGTTGATTTGTTGCCTGTTCATTCTTCTTCATCTCTGCTATTTAAAGAGATTAGACCTCAGAGGGGGAACACACATAACTGAAAGTTTATTACTTTTTCTTATGTTTTCCTTTGATTGTTCTTTTGTTCTACACAACTTTCTCCTTCGATTCTAGTGTATTTTCTGGCGAGTGCACACCTGAATTTGGAGGTTGTGTTAACCTTGGGGAGCAATCGACATAGCAATTAGCACTGAGGTCGCACCTAATTTCTTTCAGGACAGTGGTTACTCCACGACGTAGCAAACCTTTGTGACATTTGTTCTAACAAAATTTACATGACGAAGTAGTGTATCATTCCATGTATTAATGTGGTCTAAACCATATATATGAAACATCAAGATCTAACAGTAAGAATAAGTTTAAATTGATGGTCACACTTCCTTGTCCCATTACAATATTCTAATCGAGGTGCCATCGAGGTGTATTCTAATCAGGTCTAACAATGAAGATATGTTTGAAAACGAACAATCATCCTTTTGTCTTTAAATTTTCATAAATTCATATTTTATCTTTCTTTTCAAATAATTACAACTACTCAAACAACATAAAATATTATTTCATGGGTTAGAAAAACATATTTAAATTTTGTTCCATATAATAAAATAAAACTATACATTTTACGTGCAACATAGACGAGTATAATAAAAGTACAAAACAGTATATAATTTTATCCATATTAATATAATATTATTCTTTTTTATGTTGTTTTTATTATCTCCAAAATGTTTACAACATTTATTTTGACTATTTGAAAAATTAATCTATAACCATGTCAGAAAAATAATGATAGATTTACATCAAATAATTCAATCTCCAAGATTGAAGTCAAGAGCATTTCATTTCTTTTAGACATGTTCCCCGTTCTCTGGCATCTATCGCACTGCACAGCATGGGCATGGGCGTTCTTGAATAGTGTTGGCTAGAAATAGCCACTCTGTAGGACTTTTGCGAATATCCACTACCCCCCAAAATGTCCTCCATAAGGGGACTCATGAGAAAGTTCTAAAATGTGCTTGACCTCATGCTCAGGAACGCATCGACACAAAATGTGATCATGTCCAAGTCAATACAGGAAAGGGTCGTCCCAGAAATAAAACTTGACATCATGTCTCAGCTTCTTCTTCTGTTGGTATGTGTAGTCCTCTGGTACTTGGCCACAAATGATGAAGTTTACAATGTCTGCATACCATGGAACATTAACGCATACCGACATTAGCAGTTCGTCGGGGAATCTTTCTTCAATGTCTTTTTCTTTCTCCTGAACCTCGCAATTTTCCAATCTTGAGAGATGATCTGCGACTTGGTTCTCGGTGTCCTTCCTATCCTTAATTTCTAGGTCAAATTCTGGTAGAAGTAACACCCACCGTATCAATCTCGATTTTGCATCCTTCTTTGTTATAAGGTATTTGATCACAGAATGATCAGTATACACCACAACATTTGTTCCAATTAAGTACTGTCAAAATTTCTGCAGTGCAAATACCACTGCGAGCATTTCTTTTTCCGTGGTTGTATAATTCTCCTGTGCATCATTTAACGTTTTGCTAGCATAATATATAGGATGCAAAACCTTATCCTTGACTGACTCAAGACTGCATCCACTGCATATCCACTAGCGTCACACATCAACGCAAACGGTTGCGTCCAATCCGGCGTAATTAAAAGAGGTGCAGTGATGAGCACATTTTTCAGTATGTGGAATGCTTTAGCGCACGCATCATCAAAATCATATTCACGATCAACCTCAAAGAGCGTAGTTAGGGGCCTTGCAATCTGAGAAAAGTTGCGGATAAATCTTCGATAGAACCCCGCATGTTCCAGAAAACTCTAAGCGTTTTCACATTTATTGGTGGTGGTAATTTGGAAATTGTGTCGATTTTCACTTGGTCAACTTCGAATTCCAGCTTTGATATTTTGTGACCTAGTACAATTCCTTCCTCAACCACAAAGTGGCATTTCTCCTATTTTAGAACAAGATTAGTTTCCACATATCTATTCAAGACTTTCTCAAGATTGGATAAACAGGAGTCATAAGTATTGCCAAAAACTGAAAAATCATCCATAAATACCTCAACTGACTCCTCTAAGAAATCTGAAAATATTGCCATCATGCATCGTTGGAAGGTACCTGGTGCATTACAGAGTCCAAACGGCATACGACGAAATGCAAATGTGCCAAATTGGCATGTGAAGGTTGTCATATCTTGATCCTCCGGCGTAATCGCAATTTGGTTGTACCCTGAGTAGCCGTCAAGAAAATAGAAGTATTCATTCCCAGTAAGTCGGTCTAACATCTGATCAATAAACGGGAGTAGAAAGTTGTCCCTTTTAGTGGCCAGATTTAATTTGGTTTAATCCATATATATTCTCCACCCCGTAGTTGTTCTTGTGGGAATTAACTCATTCCTGCTGTTAGTGACAACTATCATTCTCCCTTTCTTCGGAACGCATTGTACTGGGCTCACCCAGCTACTATCTGATATAGGGTAACTGTTCCTTGCATCCAGCCACTTCACTATTTCTTTCTTCACAACCTCCCTTATGGCAGGGTTCAAACGACGTTACCTCTCTATAGATTCCTTTTTTCCTTCCTCAAGACGAATCTTGTGCATGCAATACAAAGGACTGATCCCCCGAATATCAGCTAAGGTCCAACCCAAGGCTTTTGTGTTATTTTTCAAGATCTGGATAAGTGCATCTTCCTTCTCTTTACTCAGCGAGGCAGGTATGATAACTAGTAAAGTGTTATTGCCTCTTAAATAAGCATATTTGAGGTGCACAACAACGGCTTCAACTCTAACACAGGTGGTTCTTCTAATGATGGCTTGGTACGTTGCGTTGTTCGTTTAGATAACTTGATTGTTTCAAAATCTGACTCAATTTGAATTGCGGCGCCATTTTCCTCCCACATTGCGCCGATCCAAAAATCTTCTTCCTATGATTGCTTTAGGGGCTTGTGCCAAGGTTCTTCCTGCAATTCCTTAACATATTGACAATTCTCCATATCACTCGGATATTTCAACGCATTGAGAATGTTGAACTTAACTTGCTAATCGTCGACCGTGATGGTAAGTTCTCCTTTCTGTACATCGATTAGTGCTCGCCCTGTTACAAGAAATGGACAACCCAAGATGATAGGCACCTCAACATCCACATCATAGTCTAATATGATAAAGTCAATAGGGATGATGAACTTATCTACTTGCACCAATACATCTTCTATTTTGCCCTCGGGATGCGTTATTGATCTATCGGCCAACTGTAATGTAATTGTGGTTGGTCTTGCATTGCCGATATTCAACTTTTTAAAGTTTGACAAGGGCATTAAGTTTATACTCGCCTCCAAATCACACAGCGCATTTTCGACCTTCTTTCCCCCTATTGAGCAGGGCAATGTGAAACTCCCGGGATCTTTCATTTTGGTGGGGATGTTGTTTTGGAACAGCGCACTGCCCGCATATGTTAATGCAATTGTTTTATTTTCCCGATCTTCCTGAGGAATTTCACATAACTCGGCATTTATTCCAAAGCTTCTATTAAGGGGATGTTGATATGGAGTTGTTGGAGAACATTCAGGAACCTCTGAAATTGTTTACTATCATCTTTCTTCCTTAGCTTGGACGGGAAAGGTGGAGGATCTCGCCGTACTTCCTGTTCAATTGACTGTTTATTGGGGTCCTGTGCTTGCTATGTTTTAGGAGCTGGAGGTTGCGGTGATTTTGAATTTAAGTCTCGTTGAGATTCATTCCTTGCAGATGTACTTTCTTCTAAACTGGTATTTATATCATTAATGGTTGATTGGTTATCGTTAAGGGTTAAATCTATGGGTCTTGTTACTGAATCTGGTACTGATGGCATAGGGGCTTTTGTTTTACCACTTCTCAATGTCACTGCTTGACATTGTTCTTACCACGTGGCCCTGATGCTCCTGAACTGCTGGGTAGCATACCAAGCGTTTTATTCTTAAGTTCAATCGCAAGCTGTTCAATCTGCTCCTCCAGCATTCTAAGGGAGGAAGCTTGCGATTGCTTAATTGCCTCGCTCTTCTCGATATACCATTTCAATAACGTTTCCAGAGACGAGGTACTACAAGAGGTGTCAGAAAAGAACGGTTGGTCATAGGGTTGTACACCTTGAAAATTACCTGAGCTGTGATCTTGATTAATGAAGACTTGAGGGTTGCCTCGATTCCCCTGATAACTGTTATGATTATTACTTTGGCTCCCTTGGTTGTGATTCCCATCCCAACTGGAAGTTGGATGATTCCGCCAACCAAGATTGTAGGTGTTGCCGAATGGTTCATTGTAGACAGAACCGCCAACTGCATGCGGTAATAAAAAACAACACCGCATGCAGACACACAATTGAAAATGCAAAAGAGCAACACAATTGCGGAGGATTTAGACACATGTACAATAAACCGTTGTGCATTTTTTACGTGATTGATTGCATAACAGAAGGAATATTCATTCCACCATTTCTAGAATTTCCTTAACAATAAAGTGGGGTCCACACTGCAAGGAGTCAAAGCTGAGCCGATAAATACCCTTTGAAATTCCATTGCATATACTTAAAACGGGGCTATTTTGATACTTGTATATTGAGAGAGAGGTTGGTTTGAGTGCTGATTGGAGAAGATCCAGGAAGAATTAAGAGACAAGGCCGAGAGGTGAGTCTCAGGGTAAATCCTTCAAATCCCCGCCGTGAAGCTCTGTACCAAGGTCACTCCTACTAGATGAGCAAGCCTGAGAGGGAAGCTCTTCCTTCCATTTAATCCATATGCCGGCAAGCACTTCCACCATCCAGATCTGTGTCAAGACATTGGCACCCTTATGTATTTGTTTCTATCTTTTATCATCAATTGTATTCATCTTCTTAGTCTATATCATTCACACAATGTATCAGACGCTAAATCTTAGTATTGAATGTCATGACCATTTTCATCTCCATCTTTCTGTCTATTTTCGTTCCTCCATAATCGCTTTCTCCACAATGTTTTCTTAATCCATTGGTAATTAGCATGAATCTAACAAGTAAATTAATATGTGCTAAAGAAATAAATATGTTTAGCTAAAGCATGCTAGACGACATCTTCACCTGTGAGAGCAGAAGTGAAGATGCCATTCTGCCTGTCGAGAGAAGGTTAGAAGAATGCATTAACTAAAGCAAGAAGTACTTCCAGAGATGGAAGCAACCTTACATTCATTACATTCATCTCTATTTCACCACAGAGATGTGGGAACGCGACCGATCACCGAAAGGTGTAAGGCCTGGGAAAACGGACCTGTAGTTATATCATTAACACAATTAATGAACTTGCAATGTTTGTACTAATTATCCTTTCTATTTCAGACCCATACATAAAGCCTTGCCTATGCATAACACGACCCTTTTTATAATCTTCACAGTCAGTCTCAAACTCAGTGTCATGTATCATGTATCCTGTATCTTGTATCATAATAGCTTAGGTTTACTTTTATCGCACTTTACTTTTATCGCACATTTACTTTACTATCGCATCTTTACTTTATCTGCACAATTTTACTTTACCGCATTTTAAATACATGTACACACACAACTTTTATTAATTGAAAAACCCCCGGTCGCATATATCAATGTAACACATTAACTTAAAATAATCCCTGTGTTTGTATGATCCATCATTCATCACCATCCACATGCTTATTTAGAAGCACATCAAATTTACAAGCTTACAGTACACCTTTCAGTGATCGGCCGAGTTCCCATATCTCTATGGTGAAACAGGGATGAACGTGATGAACGTAAGGTTACTTCCATCTCTGGAAGTACTTTTCGCTTTAGTTGACGCATTCTTCCAACCCTCTTTCGATAGGCAGAATAACATCTTCACTTTTGCTCTCACAGGTGAAGATGCCATCGAGCATGCTTTAGCTAAACTTAATTATTTCCTTAACACAAATTAATTTACTTACTTAATTCTTACTAATTATCCAAGGAATTAGGAAAACATCATGGAGAAAATGGATCATGGATGAATGAAAATAGACAGAGAGATGATAATGGAAATGATCATAACATTCAATACTAAAATTAAGCGTTCGATACATGGTGTGAATGAAAGAATAAGAAGATGAATACAAGTGATGAAATAGAGATAGAAACAAATATAGAAGAGTGTGAATGTCTTGACATAGATCTGGGTCGAGGTTATGCTTGCCGGCGTGTGGAGTGGATGGAGAGAAGATCTTCCTTCTCAAGCTTGCTCTTCTGGTAGAAGTGACCTTCGTACAAAGCTTCAACGGCGGGGATTGAAAGAATTCTTTGCCTGGAGACTCACCTCTCAGCCTTGTCTCTTGATTCTTCCCGGATCTACTCTGGTCAGTCGCTCAACCAGTCTCTCTCTCAGATCAGTATATACACGTTTCTATGTATTTAAGTATATCTTTCAATGGAATTGCAGAAGCTATTTATAGGTAAAGCTTTGACTCTTTGCATTGTGGTCCCCACTGTATGGTTAAGGTAGTTCCTGAAATGGTGGAGTGAATATTCCTTCTGTTATGCAATCAATCCCGTCAGAAATGCACAACTCACTGCTGTACATGTGTCTGATTCCTCCGCGAATGCACTGCTCTTTTACATCTTCGATCTATCGCCCGCATGCGGTGTTATTTTTTATTACTACATGCGGTTGAAAGTGTGTTGATCGCAAAGCTCTTGATCGATTGTTGCATGCACCGTCATTGCATTGATCGTCTCTTCATTCTTGGTTGCGGGCACAATGCGACGTTGATGCGTTGTTTATTTCATCTTTGAGCCATGAACGCATGCGGTGACTGGATTTCCTGCAAAACAGAATTGAAACATTCTTTTCTACCATCGCAATGGTGTTAGTGGGTCTATTGACGACAATTTATAATTCTCGCATTTCTGAGCCAATTTCTATACTTTTAATGCAACTTTTCTTTCTTTTAGCCGCAATATCTAAATAAAATAGCATAAATAACTTGTATTTCTACAAGTTATCACACCCCCAAAATTAGATATAAAGTTATTCTCAAGCATATCTTTTACTAAGGCAATATTGTTCAATTCCTATCCTAAATTTTGCGTCGATTGGTTTGTCTGAATGCTCCACCTAGGTAACATTACTTAACAAAGCAATTTCCTTCTATCCTTGATAATTCATAACAAAGCCCTACTTTATTCTTCTATACAACAAATCTCTGCTAAAAAATTCTCTCCTAGTTTTAAAAAGAATGTTTACCTCTTCTTGTAAAAACACCTGGATGCGTCCGATGTGGTGGTCAAAATTGCGTCATTTATTAGAGACTGTTGATCATGGTTACACCGTACGTTTTGGCTTGTTCCCACGAGTGTCATGCAAACATCCAACTACGGTTCTGTGTTAATCTCAACTTTAACTCTTGATTTTTTGCTAAGTTTAACCTTTGCTAATAAGTGGAGTTGTCTTTTGCACTCTTATTTTTCTTTTTCTCATTTTTTATCTTTTCATATTGCGTCGTTCTTGGAAACCCACCTTTGTTTTGGCTTGCTCCCACGGGTGTCATGTGAACATCCAATTACGAGCAAGTTCTTTTCACGACTAACTCTTATCAGGTTAGGATTGTTTTGGAATTTCCCTTGCACTGACATTAAAGTTTTGTATGAAAATTTTTTTTCTTATTTTTTTCTTATTTTTTTAATTTTTTTATGAAAATGAATGCATTTTCTTAATGATCGCATCACTTGATTTCATCTGCTCTGACCTTCCCTACCCCCAAATTTAGAGATGCGCAAGTTCCTCATTGTGTTGTTTGGATAGAATAGACAAACACGTAGACAAAATTTTGAAAAGAAGCTTTGGGCAGAATTTTGAAGGATAAAAGATAAAGCAATGCTATTGCTACGAATTAACTAAGTATTAGTTAGAAAATACAAAGTGTGGTTAATGATCGCATTAGTTAGAAAATACAAGAAGCTTTGGGCAGAATTTTGAAGGATAAAAGATAAAGCAATGCTATTGCAACGAATTAACTAAGTATTAGTTAGAAAATACAAAGTGTGGTTAATGATCGCATTAGTTAGAAAATACAAGAAGCTTTGGGCAGAATTTTGAAGGATAAAGGTTAAAGCAATGATCATTTTCTTAATGATCGCATCACTTGATCTCATCTTTATCGCTTTCTCTACTGCTTTCTTTAATGCTTTCGTAAATTAGTTTATTGCTTTGTTATCGCTTTCTTAAATTAGTCTTACTGCTTACTTAAGTTACTTTTATTTCAATTCCAGTTTTCGTTAATTTAATTTATGCCTAATTCAATTTATTTACATTTCTGTCTCAGTATTGCGTTGATCCTACATTTTATTAATGAATATTAAAAACAAAATAATGAACACCGCAACGTCTTATCAATTTGGGTTTGGGATAAGCGTTGCGATGTTGATGATACAATAAATAACATCTGGTATGCATTGCGATGGCGGGTGTATCTTGCTTTAATAGATACACTTTGTGCCCATCTTCTACAAATGCATTGTGTTGACAAATGAGTTGTGCGCGTATGTACACTGCGCCCGTCCTCAGTAAAAACGCACTATGTCGATGGTAGTGTTACGCTGGTAGAAATATCGTGCGCCTGTCCTCCAGAAATGCGTTGCATTGAGGGGTGTGTTGCGCTAATGCATACGTTGTGCTCGTTCTCTGCAAATATGCATTTGCAATAACGGATACATTGCGTTAAATTCTTAACATTGCACCTGTTCGATTAAAAAAATGAAAAAAATGATAAAATCTTCGCAGAGATGGAATTCGAATCGCTTCAGCTTCCCAGGATATTATGACTTAGCAGACGAAAGGACGTCCTTTCTGCTAAATCATAATGAGAGCGACGTGGCAGTAAGCTTTTTGGAATACCAATACCTGCCACGTAGCGATTGCGTTGAGCCCATCAAGGCCCAACTTATAAATCGCACCTCCTTCAACCGAAGAACTCATTTGAATCTCTCACGAAAGAAAAAAACCTAAAGAATTCTCTACATACCATCCCCTTCCCATTTTCTTCCGAAACAAAAATTTTTCCAATTCTTTCACTCAACCAACAAAAATCGCCAGACAATCTTCAAACTCATCTTCCTTACCATCGTCCCCTTCCCAAGCCGCCATCACCACACGAGAGGTGGCTTTCCTTACTGCCAGCCGCCGCCCAGCCTAAGCCTTCCCTAAGAATCGTCGAAAAACCCCGACGAAAGACCTATGTAGCAGCCAAACCACCCACCAACCGAGAGGGGTCGAGCACGGAGAGTGCCCCTGCCACCAGACCTGAGGTGGCACTCCTAGTACCTTCGACTGAAAGAGAAATGAAGCGAAGGGACGAAAATGAGGTATTTGGGAGAATTTTGAACAATCTGGAAAGAAGGAGGGGGGGGGGGGGGGGTTACCAGAAGCAAGAGTTGTGAACCAGCCCCCTGCCATCAGAGGGGGAAATGACATTGGCTTCATGGAGAATGGCCCTAGCCATTGTGGATCCTAAGGAGACTGTTCCAATAGACTCTAATGAGGGACCCATCAAGGCCGTTTTGGAGGTGGTAGAGGCGAAGAAGCAACTGGGGACGATCGAAGAGAAGAAGAAGAGAAAAAGTAAAGAAAAATGGGTGGAAGGAGATAAAGTTGCCCGGTTGAAAAAGGAGAAGAAAGAAAAGAAGAAGAGTGAAAGAAAATAACCCAGGCGAGAAGAGAAGCGCCTGAAGAAGGAGGAGAAAAGGAAGAGGGCGGAAAGTCCAGATTTTGACGGAGAATCAACCACTGTAGGGGTGGAAGAGGGGACGTCAACGCAAGTTAAAGCATCAGTGCAACCACAAGTTTCATCACCGCATATCAGAATGGTTGCGTCTGAAGACAGAGAACACCCTGACCTCACCCCTCTTATGCGCCGTCGCAAGGAGAATGTGCCGCAAGGGTCCACAAGTGACCCATTATTCTTTCACTGCACAGCAAAGAAGGAGGAGAAAATAAAAAGAGAAGCAGAGAAGAAGAAAGAAAATTTGTCACGTGTGCGCCAAATTGAAATAAAAATCTAAGATGAAACAACTTAAACATTTTTATTGTTGTGCTAGATCCACAATTAAGCCTATGGATCCTTAGGATTGGTGTAGTCATTTAATATATTATATCCCATAGCGTCGTTTCAGATTCGAGATCGAGCCAAGTATCACAACTTCTTCTACCCATCCTATATATTGTCCTTTTGGTTCTGGCTTGGAATACAAATTTGACGAATCGATCCAGGTCGGCTCTACTCAAACTTTTTTGGTTTACCCAAGCATTCCCCACTTGTCCGATTGTTGCTGAGCAATTTTTGGATATCAAACGGACCAATCATCGCATCAGGCGAGTTGGCCAGAAAACTTCACGATGAGGACGTTTTCCATGACAACGCAAGAGCGGCAGAAGAAGAAAGAAGAAGGCTTGAGGATAAGCAACGCATTTTGCTTGCCTCGGAGCCATTTGAAAGAGAAATGAGAGAAAAAGAAGAAAAAGAAAAGAATGAGAAGGGGGAGAAGGAAAGACGCCGCAAAGCAAATGTGCAGCGCATCAGAGAAAGGAAGAGAAAAGAAGTGGAAGAATGGGAAAGAGAAAAAGAAAAGCAATGCAAGACAAGGGAACGCAAACAAAGACAAAAATCCCACCTTGCGTCTGCTCAAGTTAAGGGCAAGCCAAAAGCAGAGAGCAGCGAGCTTGCATCGACCAGGAGGTGCCCAACAACAAAGAAAGAAAATGATGATATGATGATGGAAATGGGCTTCTTCTCTGCGTCGATGCCATTACGGATCTGGTCACTAGTGTTGTGTTGGAATATGGGTGGGAAACTTTTTGCCAATGTTCATCCATTATCATTCTAGCGGTAGTGAGGGCCTTCTATCACAGCCAGCTCCTTCACAACGAAGATGTGGTGATCATGAAGGGAGGGTAGTGTCGTTCAGCGTAAAGGACATCAATGAGCTCTATAAGTTGAAGAACCTCTTGGAAGCACCGGGTAACAAGTTGATTGATGATCCTGAAGAAGAGAACATCGAGGAGGTGCTAAAGGTATTAACGCAACCGGGCACCAAGTGGTCAGTATCATTAATAGGCATAAGTACCCTCGCTTCCAGCAAGCTGCTGCTAGCAGCGCGACTTTGGGTTTATTTGGTGAAACGGCAACTCATCCAAAAAACGCATGATAAAAAAATTTCAAGGGATCGAGTCATGGCCACATACTGTATAGCGCGCGACATTCTGATCAATGTAGGCCAGCTCATTGTGAAGCAGATTCAAAGTTTTGTTGGCCATGTGAGAGGTCAATACTTCTTCCCGTGGACAATTTCAAGCTGTGCCTTTCTATGGGCGTAGGTATTGACGAAGAGCCCATGCCAAAATTTCACGACATCATTCACACGAAGATTCTGAGAATGCTTCTCAAGGATTCACCACATTGCCCCGAGCTTCCAACAAAAAGGCCCCTCATTGACCTAAATGCGTCGTAACCACCCAAACTAAATAAGCAGCAACACAATGATAAAGGAAAGGAAATCGTCCAAGAAAAATCAACGCAAAAGCAAACCCAATTACCCTTGGACCCTTTGTCTTTAATCATTCGCCTACCAAGCCCTCCAATCGTACCCCTTTCCCCCCTTCCTGAACACTTCAAAACCTCCTCCTTGCTCCTGATTCTAACCCCGCATATCTAGCAATGTCCCTCCACCATCCAACTCCACCTCATTTTTCACCCCAATCGCCGTATATTGATGACTCACATGGTTTGGGAGCAGGCTCTTCCGCTCAACCTCAAACCGATGCTGGTGAAACATCGACGGCGCAACCCACCACCGCATCCTCTGCTGCTGCCTTAGCGGATATGCAGGTCTTCTTATCTCAACAGCTCAACTTCTTCCACCATGCAATAATGGAGTTGCAGGAGAGCAACGTAGAGTTGCGAGACAGCAATACAATGGTGCGACAGGTGATGGCCAATATTCAACGCAACATCTTTACCATTTGCCTGAATCAGAGACAAATGGCGGAGCGCAACCATGAGTACTTAAATTTCTTAACGGCTTATCTACATGGTCCTATAGTGCCTTCTCATCTACAGCATCCTCTACAATTTCAAGAAGCGTCACAACGAGCACTTCCGCAACATCCTCCTCATCAAGAGCCCCTGCCGCAACTCTAAATTTGGGGGTGTACCACCTTCTCCACAATTTTGCAATTTTTCTTTGCAGCCATTCAATTTTTATATAGAAAGCTATACCTTGTATTATTTTGTGCATACTTAGAATTTTGTGTTGTGATATTTATAATTCTTTGTATACTTAGACAAATTTTATACAACTAAGTAATTATTCTTTCCATATGCGTTGGCCTCTTTACTTTTATCATCCTTTGTCAATTTATTGTGGTAATTCTTTTCTTTTCTTTTCTTTTGCGTTGTTTATTTGCGCTGTCATGATGAGTACCCTTAGCAAAATTTCTTTATACATTGCATTTTCTGCCTAACACAATTCATTGCAATAGCTCTACTTTACCTTCTCTATTACAAGATTCTACTCAAATCTTCTTTTCAAAATTTTAACTAAGTGTTTTGTCTTTTTTGTCCAAAACAACGCAATGAGGACCATGCGCATCTCTAAATTTTGGGGTGGGGAAGTTCTTAATAGATGCGATCAAGCAGATGCTGTCAAATCAGGCAAATGCATTCATCATCATAAAAAAAAAATCATAAAACTCTGTTGTCAGCACAAGGGAAATCCCAACCTGATAAGAGTTAAGTCGTGAAAGGAACCTGCTCGTAGTTAGATGTTCACATGACACCCGTGGGAACAAGCCAAAACGAAGGTAGGTTATCAGGATCGATGCAATAAAAAAAAGAGAGAAAATAAGGACAAAAGAGACAACTCCTCTGACCAGCAAAAGTAAAACTTGGCTAAGGATCAAGAGTTGAAGTTGAGATTGGTACACAACCGAAGTTGGATGCTCACATGACACCCGTGGGACCAAGCCAAAACGAAGGGTGTAACCAGGATCAACATTCTTTATACGATGACGCAAACCAGGCCACTGCATAAAAGATGCACTTCGTTTTTTTCGCAAGAAGAGGTAAAACATTCTTCTCAAAACTAGAAGGGAAGTTTAGGCAGAGGTTTGTTTTAGATAAGAATAAAGTAGAGCATGTGAAAAAATGTTAAAGGATAGAAAGAACTTGCGGTGTTTAGAAATTTTTTAGAGGTGGAGCATTCGGAGTAGCCGATCGATGCAAAGTTAGGATAGGAGTTGAGCTGAATTGCCTTAGTCCAAGATATGCTTGAGGACAAGCATATATCTAAATTTGGGGGTGTGATAACTTGTAGAAATACAAGTTATTTATACCGTTTTATTTAGATTATGTAGGAAAAAGAAGGAAAATTTGTGTCGATAGTATAGAAATTGGCATAGAAATACAAAAATTATAAAGTGTCGTGAACACACCCGCCAGCCCCATTGCGATGGCAAAATGGAATGTTCAAGTCTTTGTTCTGTAGAAGATAGGTCACCGCATGCGATAATCACTCGAGGACAAAATGAATGACATATCCACACAGCATGCGACAATCGATCAAGAACGAAAAAGATCAACGCAATTGCACCGCATGCGAGGATCGATCGAAGATGAGAAGAGCAACGCATTCACAAAGAATTCTGACAAGTGTACAACTTTTCTGTTTTACGATTTTGACAAATTGATCGTGGAACAGAGTGGACATTTCCACTATGCCATGGCAGGAGTTATTAGATTATCAAAATGAGATCACTAATATAGGAGCCAAGGTCTATAAATAGCTTTCTCGAATTCAATGTTAAGGAGGTTGGTCTGAAAAGACAATCTAGAGAAAATCCGGGAAAACGACGAGACAAGACTGAAAGGTAAGTTTCCGAGAAAGAAATTTTTTCCATTCTCGAAGAAGAAGCTCTTTGCGAAAGGTAACTTTTACCTGGAAAGCAAGGCTGAGAGGGAAGCTTTCCACTCCATTTCTACCACACGCCGACAAGCACATCTCCGTTCGGGATCTGTGTCAAGACATTGACACACTTTCCGTATTTGTTTCTATTCTTCCATTCATCTACTGTGTTCATCTTTCTTTAATCTTTCATTCAAAATCTATATCAAATACTTATCCTTAGATTTAATACCATTATCGTAATCATTGTCCTTTCTCTGTTCTTTTCCACACATTCATCATCCATTTTCTCCATCATGTGTCACTAATCCCCTGGGTAAAGGGGAAGGATTAAGCGAGTAAGTTAATCCTTGTTATGGAAATCAACTGAGTTTAGCTAAAGCATGCTCGGCGGCATCTTCACCTGTGAGAGAAGAAGTGAAGATATTATTCTGCCTATCGAGAGAAAGTTGGAAGAATGCGTTAACTAAAGCGAGAAGTATTTCCAGAGATGGAAATAACCTCACGTTCATCACGTTCATTCTTGTTTCTCCATAGACATATGGGAAAGTGGCCGATCACTAAAAGGTGTAAGCTAAGGGAAAGCCGAACCTTAGTTGCGTCCTCAACAAGATTGACGAACTTGTGGTGTCCTTTCCCTCAACCCATTCTCTTTCTGATTCATTTCACAAGACCTTCCACCACATTCATTAGACTCTTTTGCACAATTTCACAGCCAGTCCTTTTTCCTGTATATTAATATTTTAGTCATTTATTTTATCACCGCAATTTACTTATCATCGCAATTTACTTTACTGCACTTTATTCTGTACCGCAATTTACTTTCATCACATTTACTTTTATGCAAACCATTCTTTATTATTTATGTTAAACCGGTTGCATATACCACATTAGTATCACATTAACAACAAAAATCCCCGTGTTCAACCTCAGGTCAATCTGAGAAACTTGTGTTGGAATTATACTTGGTTCCAGCACAAGAAAACTTGTGACATGCATTACACGAATGCATACTAAGGAAGCATATCATCATCATCGCATACATTCAAAATGTAGTATTGCAATATTATCTTTATCGCAAAGCAACTTGAGTCTTAGCGCATCATTCATCATATTTATAATAGAGATAAAGATATAAATTTTTGTTATCAAGTTTTTGGCGCCATTGCTGGGGATAAGAACTTGGATCATTCATAAGCAACACATTAGATAAAAGGATAAATTTTTATCATTATCATTAAATGACTAGCAAGGGCCACCTAAAGATAACCAGCAGGCGCAACATAGGAATCTCCCGATTCAAACTAATAGAAGAGACCGTGGGACATGTTGACACATATCCTTCACGCACTTACTATGAACTACTTCACCCATTTATCTTACTCTTGACTCATACAAACACTTTATGAATGGAGGCCACTCTCAGGGTGACACGAAGAGTCATATGAATCTCATGGTGTGAAATTTGTGGGGACGTGAAAGTTGGAATCAAATGTATCATATACTTGATTTTTATTTGAACGACTTCCCCTTATTCACCTGAATCTTGATTTATGAAAATACTTTCCGAATGGAGGTCACTCCCAGGGTGACACAAAGTACCGCTTAAATCTCAATTGTGAACTCTTAGGGACGTGAGAGCTAAAAATACATATCGTATGTGTTATTAATCTCCCACTGAAGTGTTCTAATAACTTTATCATATATGTTATTAAATTCCCACTGAAGTGTTCTACTATTAATTTAGGTAAATTTATACTTAGGTTCATTTCAGCTAATTAAACAACCCTAAGTCTATGTGGTTTATCCAAGTATAACACTTATAAATGGATTTAAACCGACTACGTCTAGGTGATAAACCGTCATAATACCTCACATTGCTCATATATGCTTACAAAGCCGATTAACAATGCTCAATTATTCAGCCATAATCCCGAGGTAGGAGGTGTTCCATAGATCGTCAACTTAAGTACCTCCAACCTTAGACAGGATTATATATCGGTTGAGTTTGTAACCATGTTTTACAAGATGTCGACCTATTTTAACTTATTAAAACAGGTGATTAACCTACGTGTGCATGCAACTTATCTTTGTTATGGATTTTAATGTCTAACTCAATTTTATAACAACTTATAAAAATTAGACATGCTATTACATCCATAATATACATCAAAGGCATTCCACCTTAATACAACAGTTATATTAATAACTGAAACCCTAGACATGCATTCTATACATTATAACAATTTTAACATATATTTAATGCATGTAACATGCTTCCTCTGGTGGGATTTTAAATCTTAAATGGCATATTATATGCACAAACATGTTTAAATTTAAATACAACATACATCACATGCATAATTATTTAAATAATCCTGATATGGTTCGACTTTGGCATCCTAAGCAAGCATAATAACTAATTTATTACAAAACAGGTCCAAAAACAGCTTTCATCTGGTGTAGAACTGCTCGAACCGACCCGAACCGGACCCTAATTGCTCGAATCGGACCACCAAAACTTCTAAAAGTGTTGAACTGATCCAAGAAAGGTTGAACCGGCTCGGAATGAAGCTGAACCAGACTAGCAAAAAACCTTTTGAGGCCAAGACCTGAAGAAAATCGGTCAAACTCGCTCATCAAATTGGTTCATTCCTCAATCCTCTCTACTCGACTAGACGCTTGATGCTCAACACTCAGTTGAAAAATCGCTTGCTCGAACGAAATATGAGTAGCTTTGCCACGCTGCCTTGGCAGTAGGCTACTCTCCAGAAGCTGCTCCACAACCTCGCTTGCTTCAAACACCAAATTACAACCTAATTTGGACTCTAATGACTCCAAATAAATTACAGACTCTCGAGCACACATTTAAGCTCATAAAAAAAAAAACTAATTACAAATTTAACTTGAAAATCAAAGAGAAATCTAATGCCAAAGCCGGAAAACCATCCATATCAGTCTAAAACATGCAATATAAGAAATTCACCCACCAAAACTCAAATTAACATTAATTGAGTACTTAAATCATGCTCTGATATAAATTGATGGGATATATTAGTATGCAACGGAAGCAAATAGAATCAATAAGCACTCTAATTAAATTTAATTTGAGTTTTAAAGCATACTTTTTACAGAAAAATAAAGTGGGTTTCATTTCCAACATACCTTTGATGAATTCTCCCAAATCCAAGTTGCTCTTCACGTTAATTCAACTTCGAATCGACAGTGAATGACCAAGAGATCTTCTCTAAAACTCGAGCTAATTATAAATTTAACTTAAAAATAAAGTGGGTTTCATTTCCAACATACATTTGTGAAGTAATTTTCTGGGTTTTTTAGACGAAGAAGAAGATGAATGCATAACCTTTTCTTTAGCTCAATCATCCTCTAAAACTCGAAATTCAGGAGTTTTATCCACTTCTCCCTTGCAAACAGTCAACAAGCATCTTCATGCCAGCTCCAAGTTGCTATCTCAAGTGGGATTTGTGGATTGAAGTGAAGGAGACACCTCCTCCTTGGAGAAAAGTAGGAAATTCCTACATAAAATCAAATTCTTCAAAATTTCTAATTTTTCAATTAATTCAAAATTAATCAAATCCAGTGTGATTTAATTTCTTAATTAATTAAATTAAATTTTTCAATATTCAATTTCTCAAATTGAATTTAAAATTAAAAATTAATTAAATAATTTAATATCAAATATTAAATTAATCACATACCTAAATTTAAACATGAATCCTATCCATGTAATTAATATTTGAATCAATATTTAAATATTATAAACTCTCCAATTTCATTTAATATCAACAAATTAAACGTTTAATTATATCGAATATAATTATACTGATAACTTGTAGAAATACAAGTTATTTATACTGCTTTATCTAGATATTACGGCCAAAAGAGGATAAATATGCGCCAATTGTATGAAAATTAGCTTAGAAATACAATAATTCTGAATTATCACAATTACACCCACTAACATCATTAAGATGGAAGAAAAGGAGATTTTCACTCTGTTTTGTAGGAAACCAAGTCATCGCTTGCGATCAAGGCTCAAGAAGAACTGACCAACGCATCTCTGTCACATTGCACCTGTAAATCAATACTGAAAAGATGATTAATGCAATGATGACACAGTGCGACAGTCGATCCAGAGCTGATTTCAACCGCATGAAGTAATAAAAAATAACATCGCATGTGAACACCTAATCGAAAGATGTAGCTGAGCAACGCAAAAGCGGAGGATTGTGACACGTGTACAACTAACGGTTGTGCAGATTTGACAGTCTGATTGCATAACAGAAGGAATAAATATCCCTCCATCTTCAGAAATTCCATAACAAAAAGTGGGGACCACAAGGCCGGAGTTAAAGATCATCACCTATAAATACCCCATCGAATTCACAGAAAAAGATGTTACTTGATACGGGGCTAATTGCTGCTATTATATTAAGAAAAGGCTGAGCTGAGTGTTAAACTGTAGAAATCCAGGAAGAAGAAGAGACAAGTCCGAGAGGTGAGTCTCAATGTTAATTTGCCAGATCCCCGCCTTGAAGCTCTTTACCGGTAAGCAAATCTTCATCCAAATCAGTGCCGAGACGTTGGTGCTTGTTTGTATCTGTTTTCTATCTCTTTTCATCGTGTATTTCATCTTCTTTATCTCTTCATTCACGCACCATGTACCAAACGTTAAATAGATATATTGAATGTCTTGATAGTTTTCATCACCACTTCTCTGTCTATTTCCGTTCCTCCGTTTATTGCTTTCCTCATGAAGTGTTCTTAATCCCCTGGTAGTTAATACAAATTAAACGAGTATTTAATCTGTGTTAAAGAGATAATTGCATTTAGCTAAGGCATGCTAGACGGTATCTTCACGTGTGAGAGCAGAAGTGAAGATGCCATTTTGATGTATCGAGAGAAGGTCAGAAGAATGCGTTAACTAGAGTGAGTAGTACTTCCAGACATGGAAGCAACCTTGCATTCATTACGTTCGTCTCTGTTTCACCACAGACATATGGGAGCGCGGTCGATCACTGAAAAGTGTACGCTAAGGGAAAAACGGAACCTTACTTATAACTTTAACGCAATTAAGAACTTGCAATGTTTATATTAGTTATCTTTCATTTTCTGCTTCGTACATAAGACTTGTCGTCACATTACATGATCTTTGTATAATCCTCACAGCCAGCCTTGACCTCAGTATCTTGTATCATGAAGCCTGTATCTTGTACCATCTTAGCTTAGGTTTACCGCACTTTATTTTATTATCGCATTTTTACTGCTTTCCTTTACTTTAACGCATTTTTAATACTTGTACAAACCTTACTTTTAAAAGATTGAAAAACCTGGTCGCATGTATTATAAACATAACGCAATAACCTCAAACAATCCCTGTGTTCGACCTCGGATCACACCAAGTAACTTGCAGTGGAATTATACTTGGTTCCAACATAAGGAAAGTTGTGACAATGCACAGAATACTACAAGAACATCCATTAATAACACATATCTAGAAGTAGTATTGAATGAATTAAGTCAAGTCAGGTCATTACTGCATATTATTAGACTTGAACCATGCGTGCATTGTATAGCATCAAACCAGCGTTACATATACAAACCCTAATTTGAATTTAAACTTACTCAAACTCAAACGCTAATTTCAATTTGAACAATTCAAATGGATATCATTCCAAATTCAGTCAATTTATTAATTCAAGGTGCTCATGTTTTACAAGCTAGTAGAGGGACCTTGTGGACCTACAGATCATGAACTCCAATGTTTAAGATTAATTTGCTTAAACTCTTTAGACCAAATTAATCAGTATTCGTTAACTATCAAGTCACACCACTATAGCTCGATAGCTGCATTCTCTTCACTGTAGATATATTTGTGTCAACATGATTTAACCATAAACAACAAGTTGACCCTTCACTGGTTGTTTGTAATAATGACTTGGTCAATATGCTATTTTACCCTTCATATTACGTCTTGTTTCTTAAGTTCCTACTGATCTTCTAATGAAAAATTGGTTTATGATCCAATCACTAAACTAGATCCCTCTCTGGCCAATGAGAGGGTGGTGCCCCTTGTTCAAGACCTGGATTAATGTTAGGATTGGTATCCTAATTCTCCTTGAGTCTCCTTGTTTTGTAAAAATGTACATTGTTCAATGAATAAAATAAAATGTTATTTAATTCTAACATTTACTCATATCTAATAAACAAAACTCATTGGTTATCTTATGTGAACTTAAGCATGTATATGTGATATACAAGTGGATCATGCCTTAAGTGATAACCTAAATAGGTCTGTAATATAAGGATTAAGGTGGGATACCTGATCCTGGTGACACTACAGATACGGCCCGCTTTGTAGAGGTTTGTAAGTGTTGTAAACTCCTACAAATGGAAGATCCTGACCATTCATATAAAGACGTGCGAGCGGGAGTGTCCTATACAAACAGTTTGTATAAGATTTGGACCAGAGATGACTAGACTCTATATATAACGCCATTGATACTAGAGACTTGCATCTCACGTAAACGACCATAGGTGACACGACCTCAATCCTGAGTGTTTTGGGAACTCCTGCCTTTGAGGGTGGTTCTTTGATTAGTATGGGTGAGAGTGACCAGATTTCCAACTCAACATGCCTACCTTTTGCGAACTTGTCTGATCTGGGAGCTGAGAACTCAATCCACAAGATGGAATTCACTCATTTCCCGAAGAACGGATAAGTAGAGAGATTGCTCCCTTAAGGGCTAATTTTGGGGCTTAAACATAGTGGCCACAACTTCTCTTTGGAAGAGAAGATTCGGTCATAGTAGGACTATTACTTATGTTCATTAGAGGGTTCAGTGAAACTTAAGAAGGCAGATGTAACTATAGGGGCATAACGGTTATTGGCCCAGCTGTAGTTACGATCGATCTATGAAGGGTTGTCGCACTGCTGATTGGTTAAGATGGACACATAATATATCTGTGGTAAAGAGAGTTCAGCTTTCAGTCTTTAGTGGAGTGCCTGGTAGTTAATGGATGGTGGATCCCGTGACTAAAGAGTTTAATTAGTTATTCACGTACCGTTGGAGCTTCGAGCTACAGGTCCATAAGGTCCCCTTGGTAGCTCAATGGATTCAGTTGAGGATCAGTTCTTGGTATTGATTTGAAATGTTCCAATTAACAAGAGGTATTTTGATTATATATGATATAATCAGGATGATGTATGAGATACATCTAGTGGAGGATTGATGTAAATGAAATTTACATTAAGTACCATGGGATAGATAAAGAACTATGGTTTATATGTTTCATGAGAGGAAATATTAGAACTATAGGTTATAAATATAGTATGATAAGTTGGTTATCATTTATATTTATAATAATATTAATTATTGGATAATTAATTATTTTTCTTTAATAACCAAATGAATGGGTGGTTATTGGATTAATAGTAACCGTGAGTTTAAAAGAAAAATGGTTTTTCTAATTTTAGTAGGTTTTACAAAAGGTTGATAAAAGTTTTTGGGATTTCTCTCTCAGGAAAAAAGGGATCTCACAGGAGTCGTCAAGTAAATACAGATTTACTAAACGATGGCTGGGCGAGCTAAATGATCGTGTAGTGGCGAGCTAAACGATCGCACAGTATTTACCAAACCATCGCATAGTTTTGCTAGACGATCGCTTGCCCAAAATAAACGATCGTGTAGAGTCTGTAGGCGATAGACTGAGCTAAATGATGGGCTAAACAATCACATAGCTTTTGCCAGACGATCACTTAGCTTTATTTAAACGGTTGAGCATCGACCTATACGATAGATCTCCGTCATCTCCCACTTACCCAGTCATGTACGTGATCGATGTTTCCTTTTTTGTATGCCTCAATCCAAGTTCGAACAAAGCCCACCCTCTGGATTCTCACACTGAGAATACCAAGGTAGCCTTATTGGTGGTGTCATACTTAACTTTACACCGTCGAGGTTTTGTGGAAGCCGTTCGTGGTGCTGTGGAGGCTATTCATGCTATTGCTGAGGAGTTCGTGGCCGAAGCGATCATTGAGGACAAGCGCAAAGTGTTTGTGTTGTGTTTGTTGCTGTGTTGCGGTCGTGTAGATCGAGTGTTCGAGGTTGTTGTTGTTCAAGCGGTCGTGCGAAAAGAAGTGTGGAGACGCATCTTCAAATGTGCATAAAGTTTGTTCTTTGTTCATTTGAGTTATTCATACTATAATTTATGAATTAATTGTATAACCATTTGTTTGAAGTCGACTGTAAATGTTATGTTCATTCATGATTGTGATTTGGAATAATCTTGTTTCCACTGCTTATGAAAATTTCGTATCTGATTTCCTTCAAATAAGTATTTAAGAGAACAACCTTTCTCCAATCCTTAAATCGAGTAGGCGTGAATTCCTTATTGCACCCTGTGTCCCCAGCTATCTACTAGGTCTTAACCCTGAAATAGGAGGCTTATTGAGCCAGCACTATTGAGCCAGCCCTCACCTATGCAAGTCTAAGGATAATCCTAAATAAATAGGAGTAAAAGTGGCTTATTTCTTGGCCCAATCTTATGCAAACTCATTGCATAGGACGCACCCATTCATCATGTAAATACATGAAGGAATCAGGTTCACTTCGTTTGTAGCACCTTTTCAATAACTTTTAACCGCTACACAGTAGGTCACATCCAATAGTGTTACCATAATAAGGAACCCAACTTTATTTGTATACTATAGACCATTTTGGCTATTTACTCGAACTTGATCTATCTTTATGTCTCTACATAAAGTTCATGTATTCATCTAATAGCCATGGATCTTAATTTATTGGATTTAGATTGTATGAATGCAATTTAAAGATTCAATAACAACTTTATTGAATAAATGTTAAATAACATCTTTATTGATAATAGAATGTGTTTAGCTTTGCAAACTGCGAATTTTGGGACACACAACCCAACAACAATATCAGATGTAATTGAGAAAATGAATAATTCGAATCTTTAGGTTTAATTCTTGAATTAGAAACTTCATTTGATACTTGGATTATATAGGTATCAATATCTTAAGAAATAATTGTGTAGGAAAGTTAATGCTTTGAACCTTTAGTTATGTTCCTTTTGAGCATGTGTTGTGGGCATAAAAATGTGAAATCAAATGTTAGAACGATCGGATTGGGATTACATTTAGAATAGATTGAAATTTGGTTTGATTATTTATATAATATGAGATGATGTTGCTTTAAATTTCAATCAGTATGGTGATTGTAATTTTTTGTGAAAGCATATGATAGAAATTTTGTGTTTGTCTGAAATGGAGTTTGTCTTTATTCTTTGAATATTAACATTCTAGGTGTGGGAAATAGTTGTCTTCTTTGCATTTCTTGGATGGTTCCTTTAATACAAGTTTCATCCCAACCATTGGGTAGGTGCTTGTTAAACTACTACTTTTATGACTTCCTTTAGTTCCAAACTTCCAACTTTTCTAAATATTTGTATGTTTACTGGTTTAATAAAATTACCCTTTTTTCTTCAAATACAACTAGTTTATTTTCATTATCTATTTATTGCCATTTGGTAATCATTGTAACTCTCCATTTCCATGTTAGGATAGGAAATAACTCGAAAGACTTAGTGTTCCATCAAGACCTCAAGACTCTTCTTCATGTCCATTCCTCCAAACCCATTGTAAGTTATCTTAGCCTCATAAATTTGTTGCCAAGGCCTTTATGCTCATCTTCAGAATATAACACAAAATTTTATAGTCAAATTTTTAAATGGTGGTGACTGTTGAGTATAGAACACAAAATTTTATATTTTTTATATCTTATATGATATAAACTTGAAGATTAAATTTTTAGTATTTACAAATTGATACAAGGAACTCATAGATTTATAGTCAAATTCCTAATGGTTGGTTTACTACTTTATTGTTTAGGCTTTGCAACATAGCCATGGCCGTTTTTTCTGAATTGAAAATATGTTGCAGGTATGTTGATTTTTTTTTCGTGATTCATAACATCCCAAGTATAGCATAAGTTATTATGTGGTTGAGAATATGACCCTATATATTCTAAGTCTGAAATAAATTATGAGTTATTTATTTGAAATATAGTACTGCCTTTTGTGGTTTTAAGAATACCTTATTACAAATAAGTTAATGATAATTGTTAGTTAAATTTTTCTTATTAAAATTAAAAGTATGTTGTCTTATGCATTTTCTTGGACTATTGTGGTTTATAGTATGTTTTATACCATATGATTTTTCAGGGTTAGTGGTTGAGAAAAATTTATTCATGGTGAAAATTTGGTATGTTATTCAACTCTAACTCTTTCCTTGTAGGTCAAGATTGATACAGAATGTTTGAATTAAGGTTTAAGATTAAAAACATCCCTCCATCTTCTTGCGTTGACGGTTGGAGGGAAGAACTTCTTCATGAGCCGCTCTACCAACTGGTCCCATGAAGTAATTTCATTCAGCTCTAGTGAATAAGCCCACCTCTTTGCCTCATCCCTTAGTGTGTAAGGGAAGAGGTACAGTCTAATTCCCTCAGATGTAACGCCAGGAATAGAGAAAGTGTTGCACATCTCCACGAAGCTAGTCAAATGGATGTGCAGGTCTTCACCTTGCATCCCTCCAAACTGTCCCGCGTTTTGGATCATCTGAAGCATGACCGACTTAATTTCGAAACGTGCATTCTCCTTAACAATTGGTCTTGAAATTTCGGGCGAGAAGTTGTATAGATTTGGCACCGCATAGTTCCTCAACGGGATGTTGTGGTTGGCAGCAAGAAAGAAAGATCTTGCGCTGGCCGATTCACCCCTTGATTCCTTTCAGGCCTCTCATTATTAGCCATGTTTGCTCTTCTTCGCCTAATTTGGTTTTGGCATGCTCTTGCGCGAAAGGTACACTCGATCTTTGGGTCAGTTTTGAATTTTGAATCAGTTCTAGTACTCATAAATCGTCAGCCTACTCTTCACGATAAACCGATAGTACAGCAGAGAAATGTCCTGCAAAATACCACAAAAGTATTCAACACTAACCGTTACCAATCCCTGTCAATGGCGCCATGAACTTGTAACGATAAAAATGTAATGTTTTGCTATGCTATGTATCGCTTATGCACTACTGATGTATGGATGATTCAAGTTCTTGTCACCAAAAACTTGTAATATTAAATTTGCATCTATCTTTATCTTTATCTATTGCACTGTTTATGAATGAAATTAATGATGCTCTATGCGCTCAAGTGCTCTGCGATAAAGATATTTTGCAATACTACGTTCTAGGTGTATGCATTGATGCTGATATGCTTCGTAGTATGCAATGATGTAGTGCGTGTCACAAGTTTCCTTGCGCTGGAACCAAGTATAATTCTAACACAAGTTTCTCAGAATGACCTAAGGTCGAACATGGGGATTTTTGTCGTTTAGATGTGATACTAATGTGGTAAATGTGACCGGTTATAATAAAGAATAAAGAATTTTGGTTGTGCAGAAAATTAAATTGCATTGAAAGTAAAATGCATTGATAAAATAAATGTCTAAACTACTATGATATAGGGTGAGTATTGGTTGTGAAGTTGTACAAAAGAATCTAATGAATGCGATGGCAAGTTTTGTGAATGAATCAGAAAAGAATGAGTTGAAGGAAAGAACATCGCAAGTTCGTCAATCTCATTAAGGACGCAACTAAGGTTTCGCTTTTCCTTGGCATATACCTTCCAATCATCGGCCGTGTTCCCATATGTCTATGGTGAAACAAAGATGAATATAATGAATGCAAGGTTGTTTCCATCTCTGGAAATACTTCTCGCTTTAGTTAATGCATTCTTCAAACATTCTCTCAATAAGCGGAATAACATCTTCACTTCTGCTCTCATAGGTGAAGATGCCTCGAGCATGCGTTAGCTAAACTTAGCTGATTACCTTAACAAAGATTAACTCACTCGCTTAATCCTTCCCATTTACTCAGGGGATTAAGAACACATGATGGAGAAAATGGATGATAAATGAGTGGAATGAAACAGAGAGATGATAATCATGATGATAATGATATTTAATTCTATAGATCAGCGTTTGATACATGATTTGTGAATGAAAGATTAAAGAAGATGAACACAGTAGATGAATGAAAGAATAGAAACAAATACGGAAAGAGTGTCAATGTCTTGACACAGATCCCAATCGGAGAGGTAGTGCTTGCCAACGTGTGGATGGAGTGGAATGGAAAGCTTTCCTCTCAGCTTGCTTTCTCGGTAGAAGTAACCTCTTGCACAAAGCTTCAGCTTCGGGAATGGGAAGAATTTCTTGCTCAGAGACTCACTTTTCAGCCTTGTCTCGTCGTTGTCCCAGATTTTCTCTATAAAGTCTCTTCAGGCCAGCCTTCTTTGCAATGAATTCAAGGAAGCTATTTATAGACAAGACCTTGGCTCTTGTATTGGTGGTCCCACTGTGTAATTTTGATAATTCCTACCATGGCGTAATGGAAAAGTCCTCTTTGTTCCACGATCAATTTTTCAGAATCGTACAATAGAAAAGTTGTACACTTGTCAGAATTGCCTGTGAATGCGTTGCTCTTCACATCTTCAATCGATCGCCGCATGCAGTGTAGTTTTTTTGATTACCGCATGCGGTGGAAATGCATTGATCGCTAGAATGCATGATCGATCATCACATACGCTGCCATTGCGTTGGCCATTTCTTTGTTCTTGATCGATTGGCACTTGCTGTATAAATGCGTTGTACATTTTGTCCTCGAGCAATTAACGCATGCGGTGACCTATTTCCTGAAAAACAAAGACTTGGACATTCCCTTTCGCCATCGCTGGGTTAGTGGGTGTGTTCATGACATTTCATAATTTTTGTATTTCTCAGCCAATTTTTATACTATCAACGCAAATTTTCCTTCTTTTTGCCATATAATCTAAATAAAATAGCATAAATAACTTGTATTTCTACAAGTTATCATATTTTCCTATTTAGGGACATCTAATAATTCCTTGTATTTAGTGTTTGTAAAAATGTTATTAACTTTATTCTTATACTATGAAAGTTCTTATTTATGTTTATATTAATTTTGTGTTAAAATAGTATTAGTTTATGATGGAAATTATGTACGTAATAACAATGTTAAAAAAAATAATAAACTATCAAGATATGTATTTTATTGACAATATAAATGTGTCATAAATATGAAATTTTGTGACAATAAAAATGTCTTGATAGAACATTTGTTGACATAAAATAGTTGTCAATGCTCAATTATTCTTGACAATAAAGTGTCATGGTTCATTTATTCTTGACAAGAAAAAAAATGTCACTATATTTTCTTATACATTTGTTAATTGTCGTGAATACCCATAACGTTATAGTAGTTAGGCGATTTTGAGTCAATTAATGACAATAATATTTTCATAGTAAACTTGACAATGACAGTTTATCATTGTCGATAATTTTCCATTGTTGACAATTATTTATTTTCATTAAAAGTTAAATTACGACATTTTTTAAAATTGATGTTCATACCTTTGTAGGGAATACAATGACATAAAATAAGTGTCACAAATTTTAATTATGACAAATTTTAAATATCATGAAATCACAGTTTTGTTGTAATGAGTGGACTTCAGATCAAATATATTCTGATGCCAACTAATCATTGATTCAATCAAATCTAATCCTAACTTATGTAGGATAATCGAATAAGGAAATATCCATCTCATCCTAATCCTAAAAAGAAGATGTAATTTTCAGTCATTCTCCCTATAAATACATTATTGTATCTTTATATGAGCTAACTTCAACTTGAATATGATATGAAACTTAAACTTTTGACTCTTTTCTATTCTATAGTTTCTCAACACTAGCTTTGGTATTAGAGACATTTTTTCTATAGTTTTATAGGTCTTTTCTTCTTCAGATTACAAATTTACTATTATTGTCACATGAAAATCTGGTGCTCTGAGTTATTTCTATTTATGCAATGTGTGGAAACTTCAACATGCCCTTTCAAGATGGTGTCTTTTGTTGAGGATATGCATGCTCCTCAAGATGATACCTCTTTGGATTGGGTCTTACCATTCTTAGATCAGATCCTGATTTTTTTCTGACCAAGTGCTTGTTTGGTATTAACAAGCTCTAACACCATATTATATAATATAAATTTCATCTAAAAACAACTGACAATAGAAGAAGCTAACCCATCCTATCTTATAAAGATTGTGAGGTCTCTTGAATTTTTTCAATATGGAATTTCCATCACTTCTTTGGGTTCACATTCTCAGATTCTTTCTTTTTCTTACTAAATACCTACTTTAGATTTACCACCTTTGATACCATATTAAATAAACATGGGGTCCATCTCCTAATCAATTGCCTATAAAGAGAAGTGATCAACGAATTGTGTACGAGTGATAAAAATGAGATGGTCTAAGTGCAAGCTTACACTGTTGGATTTTATGTACTAAAAACATGCAGTTTGTAAAATGATAAACATTTTCTATTATCAATATACTTGTTATTGATCTCATAAATTGTATGAAAGTCTAAATCCAATAAACTAAGACTCGTGACTGTTGTATGAGTATTTGAACTTTATGTGGAGACATAAGAGTGGATCGGGTTCAAGTAAATAGTCAAAATGATCTATGGTACATGAATGAGGTTAGGTACCTTATCCTGGTAACACCATTGGATGCGGCCTACTTTGTAGTTGTTACAAAGAGTTGTAAAGTGCTACATGTGATGTGATCCTAATTCGTACATGTTATGACATGAGGAGTGGAGGCGTCCTATGCAATGAGTTTGCATAAGATCAGGACCAAGAAATAAGTCACTCTTACTTTATAACGTTGTTTTCTATTTAAGACTGACTATTTCACCTAGATGACCTAGGTAACTCGATCATAATCCTAAGCTAACTATGAACTCCTGTTTATTTGGGATTGCTCTTAGATTTGCATAGTTGAGGGTTGGCTCAACAGTGCAGGCTCAATAAGACTCCCATTTCAGGGGTAAGACCGAATAGATAGCTGGAAAAATAGGGTGTAAGACGGAGTTCATGCCTATAAGATTTAGGGATAGAAGAAAGGTTGTTCTCTCAAGTACTGAATCCAGGTCTTGAACAAGGGGCCCCACCCTCTCACTAGGCTGAGAGGGTTTGGTGATTGGATCACAAACTAATTGTTCATTAGAGGATCAGTAGGGACTTGAGGAATAAGACGTAATCTCGGGGGTAACACAGATATTTGACCCAGCCGTTATTACGAACAACCTGTGAAGGGTCGACTTGCTGATTATAGTTCAATCATGTGGACATAATATATCTACAGTGAGGGGAGTGCAACTATGGGCTTTAATGGAATGACCCATTAGTTAACGAATGGGGATTAATTTGGTCTAATGAGTTTAGCCAATTAATCTGGGATCGCTGGAGCCCATGATATGTAGATCCGCGAGGTCCCCCTAATAGCTCGTAACGGACTAGCTCTTGAATAGCATGATAAGTTAATTTGAAACGTTCAAATTAGAATTAAGAGAATTAGTAATTATATGAGATATAATTATATGTTTAATTTTTGAATTAAACGGAACAGAAGAATTTATATATTTAAATATGATTTAAATATGTAAAGATGGATATGTGTTAAAATTGATTTAATATTTGATATTAAATTAATTAAGTTTTATTTAATAATTAATTTATGAAATTAATTAAATTTTCCTTTTTGAAATCAAAATATATTTACAAAATAAAATTTTCATTTTGAGATAAAATTGAAAAAGGAAAAACAAACAAAACACAAAATGGAAAAAAAGGATTTTTTCATTATCCATCTTTGAATTAGCTCACACATATTGCAATATCTTTGCCTTTGTCTTCTCCAAGCGTGAGCTGTAACTCATGCAACTCTTTTCTTTGCATGTTGATCTGCAATATAATGAAGAGATTGGAGTGAAAATCGGGGATGCAATCTATAGTGAATTTTAGAGAAAATTCAATTTGAAGAATTGTTCTTCAACGAGGTTGCTGTAGTGAACTTTTCTCCTTCATCCCTTCATTCAAGCTTGTTTTAAGTCCCACGACTCAATCTAGAGCACCAAGAGAATAGTGGGGAAGATCTTAAGGTGATCTACAATAAGATATGGAGAAGATTGTAGCTAGAGAAGGAGCTTTGAAGAAGTTCTACAAGAGGTATGTCTTGAAACCCATTTTTCTGCAAAAGCATGATTTATATTTTGCTAAAATTAGTGAATTTGAATGCTTAGATGATCCTTTTGCTTCCGCTGCTACGATACAATCCTAAATACACTATCAATGAGGTAATAAATCTTTGAGTTCCAAGAGTTGCATCTCACGAGACTAATTTAGTTCTTATTCTTTTGAAGCAATGCAGAACAATGTAATCAAAGATAACAAAGTATGTGAATAGAAGTGAGTAGGCATAATATTGATTCAAAATAGTAAATATGAGTAGATGAACACGGGTGTAATAATGTTTCAATCGGTCGGGTAGTGTGCCTTGGGCAATATGGCTGCATCATACTAGGACAACGACTTAGTCATGGACATAAAACTCTTTCTTTTGATCTTATGTTAAATTCCTTTGGGAGTTCTAATAAGCTAATGCGGATATTTCTATGGTTAATTAGATCTCAAATTAATTCACATACAATTTCCTTATCATTTATTGTATCTTATTTTTAAGCCTACATGACAGCCCTATTTCTAAACTCTTAGTCCCATACCCCTTTATGACATCAATTTATATCCTAACCTTTTTAGCGTTAAGGCTCCACTAGATTGTTAAATTAAGTGGCCAATTTAACTTAACAATTTTTATCTATAAATTCAACAAAGGAAATACACAAGTCAAAGTGATATTAAGCATAGACAGTGAACAGTAAAACCCTAGGGTATCAACATTGGTGAACCTGATAACAAATTCAGCTCATGAATAATAACAAAATGAATGGAATTTATTAGATCAAAAACCAAGATTACAAGACGAATGTTCAACAAATGAGAAAAAGAGAGAAATAGAAAAGTGCATAAATGAACTAAAGAAATGTTGGAAAATACAATATGATGATGCCTTAAGGGATTCTCTCACTCTTCCAATCTTTCCCTAAGATGATTCTCATCTTTCAATGTGAGATCATCAACATGCCTCTTCAAGATGATGCCTCATTATGTTCACAATTACTGGGTTGGATCCAAAATGAAAAATTTATATATTTTATTGAATACTCGTTTTAGTTTCATAAGATCTGTTATCTTAGTAGATAACATAGAGTTCTTGTTGGGACTACGACAAAAATCCCACATTGGCTCAATAAGTGGATGATCATGAGTAAACAACCAACTCGTTACAAGAATTTTGGGAATGTCGAGTGATAAAAGTGAAATCGAATGTATAATGTCGGTGTCTTTTTTTTAAAAAAAGTGGATATTTAATGTCGATTTTAAACTGACATTGTAGGGGCACCTTTAATGTCGGTTTTAAACCAACATTAAAGACCTGCTTAATTTATCCTCCCACCTTCTATTCCCCCCCCCCCCCCCCCCCCCCCCATTTTTTTTTCATTTTTTCCCTTTTCACTCTCCGTCTATTTTCTTTTTCCTCTCATTCTCACACTTCCTTCTTCAGACCCTTTCTTTCTCACTTCTCTCTTCCAAATCCTTGCCATTCTTCCGTCGACTGTGGGTGAAGAGTCTGTTGTGGTGTAGATCTGGCTTTTGTGCAGGTCTATTCGTCGTGCAACTCGAATCTGTTGCTCGTTCTGTCGAAGTGCCATAGCTTGGATCTGCTGCTCCCTCTTAAGTTATTTTTCTATGTCTTATACTCTCGATTTGATAAATAAGCACCAAACTTGATACGCTAATCATGTTTCTCCAGATCTAAAGTTCATATTCCCACATGGTGTGTGCCGTCGTTCGTCGGTCAATTTTTTCTCGCTGCCATTCTGTCGTTGTTCGTCATTCGATTTTCCCTTACTGCATGTCTCTTGATTTTCCGTCGTTTGTCTTTGTACACCACGCTACCGTCCAGATTAGAATGCTCTTCTTCTCTTTTCTCTCTTAAACTCACAGCAATTTTCATTCTTATGTTTACGCCTCTCAACTGCTTGTGTAAATGTCTCAATGAAAGGCGCTAGGTAGACGATCATACAGAAAATGAGCAGCACTATATGATGAGGTAGACGATCGTCTAGTAAGTGAGCGACGCTACACGATGAGATAGGCGATCGTGTAGATATACGCGCGACGTTAAACTAGACGATCGTATAGCAGATGCGCGGAGCTAAACGATGACGTAGACGATCGTGTAGCAATACAGGGAGCTAAGCGATAGACTACACAACGGCGCTACGCGATGGGCGTGAGGGCTAGACGATAGTCGTGCTACGCTAGATGATGAGCAAATGCACTACACGATAGGCGGAATGCTAAGTGATAGGCGACGACGTTAAGCGATAGGCAGATGCGTTAGACGATAAGGCATCAGTGCTATATGATAGAGGTAAACGATGGGCACGGTAGCTAAACGATAGGCTATGCGTGATATCGTTGAGAGCAAGATCATTTACTAAATGATTGACTACACGATGGGCCGCTGGAGCTAAGTGATAGATGCAAGAACTAAACAATGGAAGCTAGTGCAACCGGAGAAGCAATCCTTTTCAAATACTCTGAGTAGAGAGTCTGCCTGAAGGTATGTGCATAATTGAGAGCATGTAGATAAATATGTTTTTATTTGTTGAGGCTATCGTTGATTGTTAAAGAAACCTTTGAAGATTATGGATTTGGATGCATTCCCTTTAAATGTGTATTTGGTAAAGATTCTATTTTATATTCATAGTCTCTTGTTGCTTTAGGAGATAGTTGTAGATATGGTGTCTTAAAGTTGTTTTGGAAGTTGTACTCTACATATGAATATTTACTAGAGTCTCTGCTATATTATGGTAGTTATAGATTCTCCTAGAGTAAAAAGCATTTTGATTGGCTTGAGAACATGTGCATTATGCTAATTAAATACTCTAAAAGAATGTTTGACTCATAGTTTTAATAAGTCTTAGTTGATGAGTCCAACTTCATCGTTATGTTGCCGAAAATTTTCCATCGTCTTTGTATCTCATATCTAGGTAACCAAGCTTCTCTTCTTCAAGATCTTGAAAAAGAAGATTCTCTCGTTTATTCAATTATTGAGTTTTCTTGTTTTACAGGTGCAACAGAGGAGTAAAGATTTGGTATCGCAACCTCTTTATGCTTTTTCTTGGGGAAGTCTAGATCCAACACATTCACTTCAAGAATTTTGGCTTGAATGTACTATTTATACACATTCCCAATAAATACGGTTAGTTGAATATGAATTCTGATCGCATTTTCACTTTCAATCCTTTATCTTAAACCTTTTTTGTTTGTGATCCTTTGAACAACAGTGGTAAGACAAAGATGCCTATAATCAGACACTACTGAAGCTGGGGAGGTATGTTCAAGAAGAATTATGAAAGGATCCACACTTACTGATAACGGGCAGAAATACACGTTATCATAGTGCTAAGTTATTAAACAATGATGGATTGCATTGACGAAATATGTTAAATTGCGTCCATTAAGCATAAATTCTATAATATTGCGGTTGCATGCGTCCAATGCATTAAAGCAGTTGATCTTTATATTTTTGTGCAGAATATGCGTTAACACAATGTAGAGATTGCGATCATAGGTGAATATACGTTAACGCAATTTTTATAATATTGGGGATGTGATAACTTGTAGAAATACAAGTTATTTATGCCACCTTATCTAGATATTGCGGCCAAAAGTTAGTGAATATGCACCGATTGTATGAAAATTAGCTTAAAATTACAATAATTATAAATGTTCGCAATTACACCCATTAACACCATAAAGATGGACGACAAGCCGAATTTTACTTTGTTTTGCAGGAGACCAAGTCACCGCTTGCACTCAAGGCTCACGAGAAACTGATCAACACATCTCTGTCACATTGTGGCCGTCAATCAACAATGAAGAAACAATTATCGCAATTACAGCACAATGCTATAGTCGATCCCGAGCTGTATTTCAACCTCATGCGGTAATAGAAACAACACCGCATATAAACCCATGATCGAAAGATGCAGCTGAGCAATGCAAAAGAGGAAGATTGACACACGTGTACAACTAACGATTGTGCAGAATTGATTGTCTGATTGCATAACAGAAGGAATAATATCCCTCCATCTTCAGAATTACCATAACAATCAGTGGGGACCACAAGGCCGGAGTCAAAGACCTGCACCTATAAATACCCCATAGATTTCAGAGAAAACTTATGCTACTTGATACGGGGCTAAGTGTTGCTAAATTGTTGAGAGAAAATGCTGAGCTGAGTGCTTAAGTGAAGAAAACCGGGAAGAAGACGAGATAAGGCCGAGAGGTGAATCTCAGATCTAACCTGCCAAACACCTGATATGAAGCTTTGTGCAAAAATCCCTGCTACCGGTAGAGCAAGCTTGAGAAGAAAGCTCTTTCTACCATCAAATCCATCCTATCCGGTAAGCAGATCCCCATCAAATCTATTCTATCTCTTTCATCGTTGTATTTATTCTATCTCTTTATCTCTTCATTCACACACCATGTATCAAACACTTAATAGACATATTAAATGTTTCGATAGCTTTCATTTACCATTTTCTGTCTATTTCCGTTCACCTGTCAATCACTTTCTTCATAATGTCTTCTTAATTCCCTGATAAGCAATATTAATTAACCAAGTACTTAATCTGTGTTAAAGATATAAAATGCGTTTAGCTAAGGCATGCTAGACGACATCTTCACCTATGAGAGCAGAAGTGAAGATGTCATTTTGAACTATCGAGAGAAGGTCAAAAGAATGCTTTAACTAAAGTGAGTAGTACTTCCAGACATGGAAGTAACCTTGCGTTCATTACGTTAGTCTCTGTTTCACCACAGACATGTGGGAGCGCAGCCGATCACTGAAAGGTGTATGCAGAGAGAAGTACGGAACAGTATTTGTAGCTTCAATGCAATTAAGAACTTGTGTTATTTATATTAATTGTCTTTCTCTTTCTATTATGTTCATAAGACTTGCCACTTCATTCCACGTTCTTTGCATAACTTTCACAGCCAGCCTTGACCCCAGCATCTTGTAACATTAAGCCTGTATCTTGTATCATCTAGCTTAGGTTTACTGTATTTTTATGTTATTATTGCATCTTTACTGCTTTACTTTATTTTATCACAATTTATATACCCGTACAAACACATTTTTAAAGATTGAAAACCTGGTCACATATATCATGAACATACCACAATAACCTAAATCAGTCCCCGTGTTCAACCTTGGATCACACCGAGAAACTTGTGGTGGAATTACACTTGGTTCTATCGTAAGGAAACTTGTGACAACGCATGGCATACTACGTGAACATCCATAATTAATGCATATCTAGAAGTAGTATCACATCATTTTGATCATAGAACATCATACATCCCAATGTTAGCGTATAATGTCGACAAGTTTATGGCGCTATTACCGGGGATTGGTTAATGGTTAGTGTTGAATATTTTTATGTTATGTGCAGGATAGATCTCTTTGTACTGGCTGTTCAACGCGGAGAATAGGCTGACGGCTTACGAGTGTTGGAGTGATTTGGTAATTCTAAGTGGACCCAGAGATCAAGTGTATTCTTCACGCATAGTTTATCAAGGCTAAATTAATTGGTGAAGAAGTATGGCTGATGAGAATGTGGCACCTGTTGGAAACCAAAGGGGAGATCTGCTAGTGTAAGATTCTGTTTTTCTTGCTGCTGACCAGAACATCCCTATGAGGGAATATGCGGCTCCAGATTTCTATAATTTTTCACCAGGAATTTCAAGACCAGTAGTTGAGGGGAATGCAAGGTTTGAAATAAAACCTATTATGCTTCAAATGATTCGGAATGTGGGACAATTCGGAGGATTACAGGGAGAAGAACCACATGCTCATTTGACAAATTTTGTAGACATGTGTAGCGCATTTTCCATGTCTGGTGTAACTCAAGAAAGTCTTAAACTATACCTATTCCCGTACACATTGCGGGATGAAGCAAAGAGGTGGGCTCAAGCATTAGAGCCAAATGAAATTAATGGATGGGAGCAGTTGGTTGATAGGTTCATGAATAGATTCTTCCCTTCGTCTGTCAACACAACGAGGCGAAGAGAGGTTTTGAATTTCGAACAAAAGGGTTATGAAACCTTGAGCACCGCCTGGGTTCAATTCCGTAAGTTAGTGAAGAACTGTCTGCATATCGGGATTCCTGATAGTATTTTTATGGAAACCTTTTACAATGGCCTAGACCAATCAACGCAAGCAGTTGCCGATGCCTCAACAAAAGGAGGATTAATGAATAAGTCATATACGGAAGCGAAGAACATATTGGATCACATCTCGCGACATTCTGACGAGTGCATTGATACTGAGCTTGAGGTAAGAGGTTGGGAGCAAGAAATAGTAGAAAGGGCCGATGTGCCAATGACCATAATGAATGCATTGGTCGAGCAAATGACCATAATAACCTCGCTCCTCCAGACGGTGGCTAATCAGCAGAGAACTCCCTCTCAAGGAACAACGCAAGTTAATGCGGTGACTCATGTGACCGCAATGGATTGTACTCAATGGGGAGAGGTACATTCGATAGACGTCTACCCATGGAATCAACAACCCGAATATGCTATTTATGATGAATCATTGGGCAACAACCACAACCCTGGTTGGTGGGGTCACCCAATTTTTGGTTTGGATGAGAATCTCAATGAGAAGGGCCATAGTTTCTATCAACTCAGTTATCAAGAGGATCGAGGCAACCTCCGATCTTCACTAATCTGGACTGCAGCCCAAGTAATTCTCAAGGTACGCCACCCTGGGACCAACTGTTCACATATGATACCTCTTGCAGTACCTCGTCTCTGGAGACATCATTAAAACATTATATTAAAAAGAGCGAGGCAATGAGACAATCGCAAGCTGACTCTCTTAAAGAATTAGAAGATCAGATAGATCAGCTTACGAGAGAATTAAAGAAGATAGCGCCTGGTATGCAGCACGAAAACTTAAGAGTGTCGGGGCCAAGAGGTAAAGAACAATGTCACGCAGTGACATTGAGGAGTGGCAGAATGACAGCCCCTATTATGCCGAAAGTACCAGATGTGGTAACAACACCAGCAGATTTGACTGTTGATGATGACCAGTTACTTAATAACAGAAGCAGCACCAATTCAGAAGTACGATCATCTACAAAAGATGAAGCTCCTCAAGACATGAATTCTCAATCAATGCAACCTCTACCCAATGACACACAGCAAGCACAGGACCTCACCAAACAGCAAAGTCAACAAAAACACGGCGGGATCCTCCACCTTTCCCGTCCAGGCTAAAAAAGAAAGATGATAGCAAGCAATTTCAGAGGTTTTTGGACGTTCTTCAACGGCTACACATTAATATTCCCTTGATAGAAGCATTAGAGCAGATGCCGAGTTATGTGAAATTTCTCAAGGATATTCTTGCCAACAAGAGAAAGATTGGGGAAAATGAAATAGTTGCACTAACATATGAGTGTAGCGCTCTGTTTCAAAACAATCTCCCTATTAAAATGAAGGACCCTGGGACTTTTACATTGCCCTGCACCATATGAGGGAAGATGGTCGGAAATGCGCTGTGTGATTTAGGGGGAAGCATAAATTTGATGCCCTTGTCAATTTTTAAGAAGCTGGACATCAGCAGAGCAAGGCCAACCACGATCACATTACAGGTAGTCGATAGATTAATAAAGATTCCTGAGGGCAAGATAGAAGATGTTCTCGTGCAAGTGGACAAGTTTATCTTCCTAGTAGACTTTGTCATATTAGATTATGAGGTCAATAGAGAAATTCCTATCATCCTGGGATGCCCATTTCTCGCCACAGGGCGAGCGTTAATCGATGTGCAGAAAAGAGAGTTGACCATTCGGGTCGATGATCAAGAAGTAAAATTCAACATACTCAATGCGTTGAAATACCCATGAGATATAGAGAACTGCCAATATATCGAGGAGCTGCGAGGAGAATAATGGCACAAACCCCTGAAGGAAATAGAGGAGGAGGATTTTAAAGTCGGCACAATGTTGGAGGAGGACTGCGCCGCAATTCATGCTGAATCTAATTTTAAACCGCTCAAGTTAACTGAACGGATATTGCAACGTATTAAGCCATCTTTAGAAGAGCCACCTGTGTTAGAGTTAAAGTCGTTGCCAGTGCACCTAAAGTATGCTTACTTAGGAAGTAACGACATGTTACCGATTATCATTTTTGCATCACTAAGTGAGGAGAAAGAAGATGCTCTCATACAGATCCTAAGAAGTAACGCCAAAGCCTTAGAATGGACCTTAGTAGACATTCGAGGAATCAGTCTCTTGTATTATATGCACAAGATTCGTCTGAAGAAGGAAAGAATGGATCAGCAGAAAGGCAATGCCACTTGAACCCTACCATGAAGGAGGTGGTAAAGAAGGAAATAGTAAAGTGGCTGGACGTAGGTGTCATCTACCCGATATCTGATAGCAGTTGGTTGAGCCCAGTGCAATGTGTTCCGAAGAAAGGGGGGATGACAGTCATCACTAATGACAAGAATGAATTGGTTCCCACAAGAACAACTACGGGGTGGAGAATCTGCATGGATTATCGCAAGCTGAATTTGGCCACTAAAAAAGACCACTTTCCACTCCCGTTCATTGATCAGATGTTAGATAGACATGCGGGGAATAAATTTTCCTGCTTTCTTGATGGCTATTCGGGGTATAACCAAATCTCAGATCTAACCTATAAAACACCCGATTGGAAGCTCTGTGTAAAGATCCCTGCTACCGGTAGAGAAAGCCTGAGAGGGAAGCTCTTCCTACCATCAAATCCATCCTATCCGATAAGCAGATCCCCATCAAATATGTGCCAAGATATTAGCACTTGTTTGTATCTGTTCTATCTCTTTCATCACTGTATTTCACTTTCTCTTTATCTCTTCATTCACACACCATGTATCCAACACTTAATAGACATATTAAATGTTTTGATAGCTTTCATTTACCATTTTCTGTCTATTTTTGTTCACCCATCAATCACTCTCTTCATGATGTCTTCTTAATTCCTTGATAAGCAATATGAATTAACCAAGTACTTAATCTGTATTAAAGATATAAAATGCGTTTAGCTAAGGCATGCTAGACGACATCTTCACCTATGAGAGCAGAAGTGAAGATGCCATTCTGATCTATCGAGAGAAGGTCAGAAGAATGCGTTAACTAAAGCGAGTAGTACTTCCAGACATGGAAGCAACCTTACGTTCATTATGTTAGTCTCTGTTTCACCACAGACATGTGGGAGCGCGGCCGATCACTAAAAGATGTATGCCAAGAGAAGATCGGAACAGTATTTGTAGCTTCAATGAAATTAAGAACTTGTGTTGTTTATATTAATTGTCTTTCTCTTTCTATTCTGTTCATAAGACTTGCCACTGCATTCCACGTTTTATGCATAACTTTCACAGCCAGCCTTGACCCCAGTATCTTGTAACATGAAGCATGTATCTTGTATCATCTAGCTTAGGTTTACTATATTTTTATGTTATTATTGCATCTTTACTTCTTTACTTTATTTTATCCGCAATTTATATACCTGTACAAACACATTTTACAGATTGAAAACCTGGTCGCATATATCATGAACATACCACAATAACCTAAATCAGTCCCCGTGTTCGACCTCAGATCACACCGAGAAACTTGCAGTGGAATTACACTTGGTTTCATCTTAAGGAAACTTGTGACAATGCATGGCATACTACGTGAACATCCATAATTAACGTAAATCTAGAAGTAGTATCGCATCATTTTGAGCATAGAATATCATACATCCTAGTGTTAGCATATAATGCCAACACATACATCCAACGCATTAAAGCAGTTGATCTTTATATTTTTTTGCAGAATATGCTTTAACACAATGCAGAGATTGCGATCATAGGAATCCACTGATCCAGCGCAACTTCACCGCAAGACTTTGCGTTGATCGTGCTCGCAAACATTCGCCTAAGAAAAATCACCGCAACCTTGTCAGCGCAACATGGTGGGTGCATCTAGGTGAAAGGATAATTAAGAGCGATGGGACCTGAAGATTGCACAACCTGGCCAGCACAACATGGTGGGCACATTACCGGTTTCATTTCAAATTTACATCTGTCGAGGGCAGGCCTCATGATTCCCAGAGAGAAATCATAGATGTTTGGTTATGCATAGTCCCTAATGGTCCTATTGCGATCGTTTGCCAACAGAATCGAATTTTCCATGACATTATTTTTGTTTGGTGCTCCATTTCCAGGCTGCTCCGCCATCTCTTCTTTATCGAATTTTGGCGTCGTTGCCAAGGACTTCGGCAAAATAGTTTGTTAACGGTAATTTTTGTGATTTCTTTGCAGAACTCTCAATCTCTAGTGAACTACAACCCGAAGATTGAGAGAACGTTTCCAAGGAGACTAAGAGACTGCCAACAACAACCATAATCCAATAAAGAAGAGATGGTGGAGCAGCCTGGAAATGGAGCACCAAACAACAATAATGTCATGGCAAATTCGATTCTATTGGCAAACGATCGCAATAGGCCCATTAGGGACTATGCATTGCCAAACATCTATGATTTCTCTCTGGGAATCATGAGGCCTGCCTTAGACGGAAGTAGATTTGAAATGAAACCGGTGATGCTGCAGATGATCTAGGCTGCAGGTCAATTCGAAGGAAGCCATGGCGAGGATCCGCACGCCCACCTCCGAAGTTTTATTGAAATCTATAATACTTTTGTGTTTCCGAATATCTCTGTTGAAGAAGTTCGACTAACGTTGTTCGCGTTTTCTCTCTGTGATCAGGCTAGGAAATGGGCATATTCGCTCGAACTAGGAGAGAATACTTCTTGGGAGCAGGTAGTGGAGAAGTTTATGAAGAAGTATTTCCACCTACCGAGAACACAAGACGAAGGAAGCTTATTACTAATTATGAACAAGACATGGATGAATCGCTCAACCATGCTTGGGCGAGGTTTAAAAGGTTGGTCCGGGATTGTTCGTATAATGGGTTACCAAACTGCCTACAAATGGAAATTTTCTATCACGGTTTGAATCCCATTTCACAGACTGCTGCCAATGCGGCAGCCGCTGGTGGTCTGCTTGACAAAACATACGATGTGGCGAAGAATATCCTGGTCCGCATCTCCAAGAATCATGAAGATTGGAGGGAGAGTGATCAGAGATTGAGACTTAAAGATTTTAACGCAAATAACGGTGCCATTGGTTCATTACAAAACCAAATGACCGTAATGTTGAATCTGATTCAAGGAATGGGGATCAGTAGCCCAACACCGCAAGGTTTGCAAATCAATGCAATAAGTCAAAACACCGCAAGGTGTGCGACTTGCGGTGATGGGCATGCGATGGAAGATTGCCTGGAAAATCCACAATCCGTATACTTTGTGAAAAGTAATCCCTTTTCAAACACTTACAACCCTAGGTGGAGAAACCACCCCAATTTTGCCTAGAAGAATCAACAACAAAATTTTCAACTCGTGGTGCAAAAAGAAGGGCCATAGGATTCTTCCAATGCAACAACGATCAACGGAGCAATCAAGCAAGTAGCTCACAACAACCAATGCAATCTTCTTCTCTAGAGCGCCTATTGAAGCAATATATAGAGAAAAATGAGACAGTGCTTCAAAGTCAGGCTACGTCCATCTGCAACCTCGAATAACAAATGGGCTAGATTGCGAATGAGCTAAAAAGTAGACCGCAAGGAGCGTTGCCAAGTTCAACCGAGCTTCCACGCAACCCAGGGGGATCAGGTAAGAAGCAATGACAGGTTGTGAAATTGTGAAGTGGAAATATTGTGGAGGGAGAAGAGAAGGAGCAGAATAGATCAACTTCCATCGCAACTAAGCCTAAGATTGCAGTAACGCAAGAGAAAAGAGAAAATGAAGCAGTAGAGCCTGAGGTTGCGTCAACCTCAAAGTTAAATGAAACCGAAACCATGAATGTTCAGTTACCACCTTCCCACAGAGACTAAGGAAGAAGAAAAATGAAGAGGTACAGTACCAACGCTTCCTGTCTATGTTAAAACAATTACATGTTAATATTCCTTTCAATGAAGCGATTGAGGAAATGCCTGGCTATGCCAAGTTTCTGAAGGACATGGTAATTAAGAAGAGAGGCACTGGAAAATTTGCCACGATGGCATTAACGCAAAGTTCCAAATCCATAATCCCACTGAAGATAAGCGATCCTTGGAGCTTCACTATTCCTTGCTCCGTAGGAGGACTCTATATCGGGCAAGCCCTATGTGACTTGAGGGCCAGCATAAATTTGATGTCGTTGTCAATTTTTTGACAGTTAAATGTGGGGCAATTTGTGCCCACCTCCGTGACTCTCCAATTGGCTGACAGATCTCTAGTTCATCCAGAAGGTAAGGTGAAGGACGTGCTGATCACGATTGATAAATTTATTTTGCCAGCCAACTTCATCATCCTAGATTATGATGCCGACAAAGATGTACCCCTCATTTTGGGGCGACCTTTCATATCAACAGGTCGTGCTCAAATTGATGTGCACAAGGGAGAAATCACTTTGAGCATAAACGAACAGAAGCTCAAATTTAATATAATTCGTGTCATGAAATTTTTGGATGAGGAAGACCTGCAAGATTCTGATGATGACCTGAATTTGATTGAAGAAGAAAAGTTTGATGAAGAGTGTGAAGAAGAGGATGCCAACACATTTGTAGCGGCCTGCAATGTGATCGTAGCAAAAACAAACAAAGAAGAAGGATCGATTGCAACTCAAGAAGAAGAGCCAAAAGAAGAAAGAAAAACAATGCAACCTTCCCTCATGGAACCACCAACACCTGAATAGAAGACCCTACCAACACATTTGAAGTACGCATTTCTGGGGAAAAATGAGAAGCTGCTAGTGATAATTTCCTTTGTGCTTAACGAAGATCAAGAGAATGCATTGATGAGCATTTCAAGAAACATGTGCGAGCAATTGGCTGGAAGCTCACCGACATCAGAGGAATTAGCCCCGGGTACTGCATGCACCACATTCGTCTTGGGGACGACCACAAGGCAACTATTGAAAATCAACGCAGCTTAACCCTGCGATGAAGGAGGTCATCAAGAAGAAGATTATTAGGTGGTTGGATGCGGGCATTATATATCCCATTGCAAATAGCACGTGGGTCAGCGCAGTGCAATGTGTGCCGAAGAAGGGCAGAATGACAATAGTCGCAAATGAGAACAATGAATTAATACTGCAAAGAACCATCACTGGATGGCGCATATGCATGGACTACTACAAGTTGAATGTGCCCACAAAGAAAGATCACTTCCCTCTGCCATTCATCGACCAAATGCTAGACAAATTAGTAGGGAACGATTTTTGTTGCTTCTTGGATGGATATGCCAGGTATAATCAAATCATGATAGCTCTTGAAGACCAAGACAAGACCACATTCACTTGCCCATATGGGACATTTTCTTTTCGCCGCATGCCGTTTGGCCTCTGCAATATGCTGAGCACGTTCCAAAGGTGCATGATGGCAATCTTTTCAGATTATCTCGAGGACTCAGCGGAAATATTTATGGATGACTTCTTCATTTATGGGAACATGTATGAAGTCTGCCTAGCCAATTTGGAGAAAAATTTTGAAGAGATGTGAAGAGACGAACTTGGTGCTCAACTGGGAAAAATGTCACTTCATGGTGAAAGAGGGTATAGTGTTGGGACACAAAGTCTCTCGGGAAGGGTTGGAGGTGGACAAAGCAAAGATTGAAGCAATTGAAAAACTTCCACCACCAACCAGCATAAATGTTGTGCGAAACTTCATGGGGCATGCCGGATTCTATAAACGATTCGTTAAAGATTTTTCTAAGATACCACGACCACTGAGTGCATTGCTAGAGACAGATAGAAAATTTGAGTTTGACAAAAATTGCCTCAACGGATTCAGAGTTCTAAAAGATGCATTGATTACCACACTCGTCTTGATTGCGCCGGATTGGACACTGCCGTTTAAAATCATATGCGATGCAAGCGAGTATGCGATGGGAGCCGCATTAGTGCAAAAGAAGAAAACTATTTTGTACCCCATCGCATATGTGAGTAAAACTCTAAACCCTGCTCAAATAAATTTTACCACCACTGAGAAAGAGCTTCTGGCTGTGATTTTTGCATTGGAGAAATTCAGAGTATATCTGTTGGGAACCAAGGTACTCATCACACTGATCACATGAATGCAAACACTATTATTGGGATGAGCTAAATCTGTATAAAGGGGGTGCAGGCCAAATCATTCGATTATGCGTACCAAATGCTGCTCAACAATGCACATTGTCACAGTGCCATGATTCGCCATATGGAGGGCACTTTGGAGGGCAACGCACTACAGCCAAAGTTTTGCAAAGTGGATTCTTTTGGAGTTGGAGTATAAAGCATTGTAGGCGTTCAAGGAACTAAATTTTGATTTAAAGAAAGCAGGGGAAGTGTGAAAACTGCAGCTGGTCATGCTAGAAGAATGGAGGGTCAATGCATATGAGAATGCAAAGATTTATAAAGAATTCACCAAGCGCTAGCATGATAAATGCATATGCGCTTGAAACCTCTAAGTCGAGCAGAAGGTCTTACTCTTCAATTCAAGATTGCGGCTCTTCCTAGGAAAATTAAAATCGCGCTGGTCCGGTACCTTCATCATCAAAGCAATATTTCCACATGGTGTTGTGGAACTGATCACCAAGGATGGCAGTCGAACATTTAAAGTAAATGGAAAATGGATAAAGGCAAATTGCGGAGGATATTTCCAGCCAGAAACAGTTTCCGCAAAGTTGAAAAATCTAGACTACCCTGTTACATGACTTTTGAATTCGCTTCCCTTTGTCGCTTTACTTTTATTCAAGCTATCTGCATCTTACTCATTCTTATAATTTCATTAAAAAATAAAAAGGGCTTGTTGATTTCTTTTAAAATCATTTGACCCTCTCTTTGTCTGTTTACAAGGATTAAGGCACAGAATTGCGAAGATACTACAAGAAGAAGCAAATGATCTCATTCCATCACCGCAATCCACAAAAGCAAAGATCGTCGCAAGGATGGATGCATCAATACACAATGCGGGTGACAGTGCAAAATTTAGAGGTGTACTCTTCCTTATCTTTATTTCAAATCTTGCGCTATCACATTGCATTTTACTTTTCAAAGTTTTATCACCGCATCCTCCTTGATTACCGCAATTATTTGACAAGTAGATAAATTTAGTAGTTTATTGCATGCTGTTTCTTTGTCAAGTATTATTTCAATGATGAAAAATATGTTTCTATGTCTATCGTATATATCAGAGTCAACTTAATCTTAAGATAGTCACCTCATGAAATACTATTAGCAGTTAGGGGTTTGATAGCTTTCTTTCAAACTCTCTTTACAACGCATTCTATGAGCATCACATGACTTTTTTTAATTTCTTTTAGCAATGAAGACATTGCCGCATTTTAAATTTGGGGGTGGGGTATTTGTTTCCAACCTTGCTTCTTTCTGAAATATATATAAGAATAACTCCACTGTCAGCACAATGGGAAACCCATGCTAATAAGAGTTAAGTTGTGAAAGGCACTTACCAGTAGTTGAATGTCCGCATGACACACGTAGGGGCCAGCCAAAACGAAAGTAATCACCAGGATCAATGCATAAATCAATGACCGCAACTCCACTGCCAAATTGGTATAAGTTGTTGGCTTTTTGGCCCATAATCTCAAATTAATTAATCAATGTTTTGATGATAACACACTCAATTTTTAATTACTGAAAATTTTAGTGTTTTAATACATCCATAGCATAGATCTTGGAACAACGATTCCAACACCTCTTGAATCACTCAAATCGGAGCTAAAACGAAGACGTTATGACCAAAACAAGTCTGTAGAGAAAATACCGTGGTGGATGACGTGGCATAACCAGACCATTTGCATGTAGACATGTGGCAGCATATTGGTTGAATGGTGGATCATTAAGAGATTAACATATGATGGACTTTTGATTTTTGGATTGATTAAAAAAATGAAATTTAAAAGAAATTTAAAAGAAAAATAAATTTAATATTATTTTATGTTTGTGTCTAACGGCTAGTTTCTTTACACATGGTATGTTTTTTTTTTTTTTGGATTGATTTAAAAAAATTAAAATTAAAAGAAATTTAAAAGGAAAATATATTTAATATTATTTTATGATTGTGTCTAACGGCTAGTTTTTTTACACATGGTATATTTTTTTTTATTTTTAGATTGACTGTAAAAAAAAAATGAATTTAAAAACAAAATGAATTAAAAGGAAAATGAATTTAATATTATTTTATGTTTGTGTCTAACGGCTAGTTTTTGACACATGGTATGGTTTTTATTTTTTGGATTAATTTTAAAAAGAAAATGAATTTCAAAAGAAAAGGAATTTAATATTATATTTTGTTTGTATCTAACGACTAGTTTAGTTTAAAATCTCCACTATTGATTTTTCTTTTCCAAAATCCAATGGTCCAAATTAATTGTGGTTTCTAAAAATTTTTCCATCTCTATATAAACCATCTTCCTCTCCAAATTTTAAACCAACAAATTTTACATTTCATAATCCTCCAAAACTCAAAAGTTCCATTGTTGCTCTCTCTAAGTTCCCAATTTTTTTTTTCTTTTCATCTTATTCTTGAGAGAGTGTTATTGTATTGTGAGGATAAATTTGTTGAGTGCTTAAACTTGTAAATCCACTCTAGTGAGAGTTGTATTGTGTTCTTCAAAAATTCCAACATTTGTAACGGTTTGATCCTAAACCGTGGAAAGGATCGGGTTTGCTCTTGAACCCGTAAAAGGAACAGTGGTGTAACGGTTGGGCTCTAATCCATGGAAAGAGTCAGAAAGATTTTATTCAAATTCCCAAGAGGCGCTTGGGGAGTGGAGTAGGTCGAGTTTGACCGAACCACTATAAAAATTACGGTGTCTTCTTCTCTAACTCTTTCCTTTTTATTTTTGCAATTAATTTAAGCAATTTATTGTATGTTTTAGTTTGTTCTTATTTATTTGCTAAAATTTGATAGAATTAAATTATCACACTTTTTGTCATCTTATTTGTTGCATAAATTGAATTTTTCTTATTATTTATAAAAAGTGTATTAATTAGTTTAATTGGGTTAATTTAGAAAAAAAAAAAGTTTAATTAAACCCTATTCACCCCCCTCTAGGGTTGTCATATCGATCCAACAATTGGTATCAGAGCGGGTTGCTCTTCTTGAAATATTTATTTCTTGATAAACTTAATTGTTTTTGAGCTATGGCAACTTTAGGTTTTATCCCTTTTATCGATAGTCAATCTATTACAAAGCCTCCTTTCTTTAATGGTACTAATTATAGTTATTGGAAAAATAGAATGAGATTTTTCTTGCTTTCTATTGATTATGATTTATGGGATATTGTTGAGGAAAGTTTTAAAATTCCAACAAAAGATGTTGATGGTGTTAGCACTATAAAACCTAAGGAAGAATGGTCAATAAATGAAAAGAAAGCATGCTCTTTAAATGCCAAAGCTATTAATTGCTTATTTTGTGCTTTGAATGAAGTTGAGTATAATAGAGTGTCTATTTGCAAAACCGCTAAAGAGATATGGGATAAATTAGAAATTACTCATGAAGGAACTAGTCAAGTAAAAGAAACAAAGATTGACATGTTAGTTCATCAATATGAAATGTTTAAAATTGATGAAAATGAAGCTATTTCCAATATGTTTATTAGATTTACTAACATTGTCAATGCTTTAGAAGGACTTGGGAAAAAGTACTCAAATCTTGAGAAGATAAAGAAGCTATTGTGGTCTTTGCCTAAACAATGGGAGCCTAAAGTCACCACCATTCAAGAGGCAAATGATCTCAAATCTCTCTCCATTGATGAACTCATGGGCTTGTTGTTGACGCATGAGACAAAGATCAAGAAAAACATGAAGGATGAGAAGAAAAAGAAAGAAAAGAGTATAGCTTTAAAGACCATCTCTTTAGAAGTTGACTCCCAAGATGAAGAAGACCTTGATGAAGATGATGTTGCCTATCTTTCACATAAGTATAAGAACTTCATCAAGAGAAAGAAGCAATTCAAGAAGCATCTCTCCAACCAAAAAGATTCAAAAGGTGAAAAGAGCAAAAAGGATGAGGTAATATGCTATGAATGCAAGAAGCCGGGTCATATGAGAACTGATTGCCCTCTTCTCAAATCATCCAAGAAATCCAAGAAGAAAGCAATGAAAGCTACTTGGGATGATAGCGATGAAAGCGAAAGTGGGAGTGATAATGAAGAAGTGGCCAATTTTTTCTTCATGGCTCATAGTGACAAAGAGGATGAACAAAATGATGAGGTAACTCTAGAACCTCTTTCTTATAATGAATTGTTCGAAGTTTTTGAAAATATGCAAAATGATTTAGAAAATTTTAGTTCTAAGTATGTTGTGCTTAAAAAGAAATACAATGTTTTATCTAGGAAAAATGTCTTTACTTGAAGAAATTGCTTGCTTAAAAGATAATGAGCATGATGCTATGCATATTGATGAAATGAATATCTCTTGTGACAAGCATACTTTTGATTGTGATGAGAAAAATGCCTTGCTTGACAAAGTTAAATTTCTTAAGCATGATAGTTGTGAAAAAGATAATTTGATTAAATTACTCAAAGAAAAGGAATTTAGTGCTTTGCAAGAACTTGACAAGGCTAAAGAATCTATTAAAAAGTTGACAATAGGTGCTCAAAGATTTGATAAGATAATTGAACTAGGCAAGCCTTTTGATGATAAAAGAGGTTTAGGCTATATTGATGAATGTTCTACTCTTTCAAGTTCTAAAACTATCTTTGTTAAAGCATCTCATAATATGCCTAAGCTTAATATACCTAAGGTTGTGTCTAAGCATGTTAAATATAACTTTGTGCCTATATGTCATTATTGTGGTGTTGAAGGCCATATTAGACCTAAGTGTTTTAAATTGAAATATGCTCATACTACTTCTCCAAGAAGAACTTTTTCTCAAAGGGCAAAGTTTCACAATGCTCCAAAGAATAATTTCTCCAAGAAAAGTAGAGTGCATAAATTTGTTGTAAGAGATAATTCTTTGCATAATGTTGTTTGTTTCTCATGTGGCAAGTTTGGACATACAACTTATTCTTGTTACTTGTCTAAATCCAATGTCTTAAATGTCTATGCAAAAATGAAATGGATTTCCAAGTTTTCAATGCTAACCATCTAGAACCCAAACAAGTGTGGGTACCAAAGAATCAAACTTGAACATTTGTGTTTGTAGGTTTGTCTGAAAGCCTCTAAGAAAAACAAGTGGTACTTGGATAGTGGTTGCTCGAGGCACATGACGGGAGACCCTTCCAAGTTTGTCTCTCTCTCCAAAAAGGATGGAGGTCTTGTAACTTTTGGTGACAACAAGAAAGGTAAAATAATTGGTAAAGGTAGTATAGGTAATGAATCTTCTATTTTAATTGAAAATGTACTTTTGGTTGATGGCTTGAAGCATGATTTACGTAGTTTAAGTCAATTGTGTGATAAAGGCTTTAGAGTTGTGTTTGATAATAAGAATTGCATTATTGAAAATGCTAGTGATAGAAAAGTTATATTTGTTGGAAATAGAGATGAAAATGTTTATACTATTGATTTGAATGATTGTCCTATTAATGATAAATGCTTATCGGCTTTGCATAATGATTCTTGGTTATGACATAGAAGACTAGGACACGCTAGCATGCACTTAATTTCAAATATTTCCAAGAATTCTTTGGTTAGAGGTCTTCCCAAATTTAAATTTGAAAAAGACAAAGCTTGTGATGCTTGTCAAATGGGTAAGCAAACTAAGTCCTCTTTCCAATCTAAAAATGTGATCTCTACAACTAGACCCCTTCAACTATTACACATAGACTTAGTTGGCCCTTCAGAATTGCTAGTTTTTTAGGGAACTATTATGCTTTGTGATAGTTGATGATTTTTCAAGATTTACTTGGGTTTTGATGCTAAAACATAAGGATGATGCTTTGAAAAGCTTTTCTAGTTTTGCAAAAAGAGATCAAAATGAAAAAGGTTTTCTTATTTCTAAAATTAGAAGTGATCATGGAGGAGAATTTGATAGCAATGCTTTTGAAACTTTTTGTGAAGAAAATGATTTTTCTCATAATTTCTCTGCTCCAAGAACTCCTCAACAAAATGGTGTAGTTGAAAGGAAAAATCGTACTTTGTAAGAATTTGCTAGATCAATGTTGCATGAGTATGGTTTACCTACATACTTTTGGGCAGAAGCCGTTAACACCGCTTGTTATGTTTTAAATAGAGTTTTAATTGATCTTCTTTGGATAAAACTCCTTATGAACTTTGGCATAACAAAAATTCCAAATATTTGGTATTTCAAAGTTTTTGGTTGCAAATGTTTTATTTTGAATATCAAAGAAAAACTTGGAAATTTTGATTCTAAGACAAATGTTGGTATTTTCCTTGGCTATTCCTCTACTAGTAAAGCTTATAAAGTTTTCAATAAAAGAACTTTAGTAATTGAGGAATCTATGCATGTAGTATTTGATGAATCTTACATTGTTATTTCTAATGAGCCTATTTATAATGATGTTTTAGAAGGAAATTTTGGAGATTTACTTGTTAGTGACAAAGGCAAGGAAATTATTTCAAGTAAGCAAGAGGTGAGCTTAATCGAAAAGAACGAAGTTGGTTCTTCATCCATACCTAAAGAGTGGAGGTATGCTCCTTCCCATCCCAAAGAATTAATTCTTGGTGATCCCAAACAAGGTGTGAAAACTCGTTCCTCTCTTAATATGTTTAATAATCTTGCTTTTGTTTCTCAAATTGAACCAAAAAGTTTTAAAGATGACGAAAATGATGAATTTTGGATTTTAGCTATACAAGAAGAATTAAATCAATTTGAAAGGAATAAAGTTTGGAAGTTAGTCCCTACACCCTCTCATGCTTCTATAATTGGAACTAAATTGGTCTTTAGAAATAAAATGGATGAAAATGGAAATATCATTAGAAAGAAAGCTAGACTTGTAGCTCAAGGTTATTGTCAAGAAGAAGGAATAGATTATGAAGAAAATTTTGCACCCGTTGCTAGATTAGAAGCTATTAGAATGTTGTTTTCTTTTGCTTCTTATAAGAATTTCATTTTGTATCAAATGGATGTGAAAAGTGCATTTTTAAATGGATATATCATGGAGGAAGTTTATGTAGAACAACCTGGGGTTTGAAAGTTTTGATTTTCCTAATCATGTCTATAAGTTGAAAAAGGCTCTTTATGGCTTAAAACAAGCTCCAAGAGCTTGGTATGATAGACTTAGTAATTTCTTGCTTGAGAATGGATTTAAAATGGGTAAAATTGATACTACTCTTTTTATTAAGACTAAAGAAAATGATATGCTTTTAGTACAAATATATGTGGATGATATTATTTTTGGTTCTACTAATCCATCTTTGTGTGAAGAATTTTCCAAGTGTATGCATAGTGAATTTGAGATGAGTATGATATGAGAACTTAGCTTCTTCCTTAGATTCCAAATCAAACAACTCAAGGATGGTATTTTCATAAGTCAAGAAAAATACACAAGAAATTTGCTCAAAAGTTTCAAATTCAATGAAGGTAAAATTGCAAAATCTCCTATGAGCACATCCACTAAGCTTGACAAGGATGAAAAAGGTAAGTGTGTGGATATAAAAACTTATAGAGGTATGATTGGATATTTACTTTATTTAACCGCTAGTAGACCCGATATTATGTTTAGTGTATGTCTTTGTGCTAGATTTCAATCTTGTCCTAAGGGATCACATTTACATGCCGTTAAAATAATTTTTAAATATTTGTTTGGTACTATTGAGTTAGGCTTGTAGTATCCTAGAAATGTTGAATTTAATTTGGTCCTCCGATGCAAATTTTGTGGGTAGTTTACTTGACCGTAAGAGTACTAGTGGGACTTGTCAATTTCTTGGTAGTTCCTTAGTTTCTTAGTTTAGTAAAAAGCAAATTCGGTTACCTTATCCACTACCGAAGCGGAATATATTGCAGTTGCTAGTTGTTGTGCTCAAATTCTTTGGATGAAACAAACTCTTTGTGATTTTGGATTAAAGTTTGATAATGTGCCTATATTTTGTGATAATACTAGTGCTATTAATTTGACTAAAAATCCTATACATCATTCTAGGACTAAGCATATTGATATTAGACATCACTTCATTAGAGAACATGTGCAAAATGATAATATTACTCTTAAATTTGTAAGCTCTAATAATCAATTAGCGGATATTTTTACCAAGCCTTTGGATGATGAAAACTTTTGCAAAAATAGGCTTGAGCTCAGTATTATTCGTTTTTTATGCCTCTTGAGTTTATAATTTTACTTGTTAAATCTTTTAGAAGGCATTGTGATATGGGGAGATATGGAAAGCATGTGTTAATATTCTTAGGGGAATTGTGCTAAATTTATGTTCATGTTTTTAAGGGAAACATTTATGTAGTACTAAATTTTTCTTAATTATTCTTTTTTGATGATTCCAAAGGGGGAGAAGTTTAAGAAAAATATGCTATCAATTTGTTATAATTTTGATTGTATTAATTAGGGGGAGAATTTATTTTTTGAGTGAATTTCAAGAATGATCTTTATGGTGATACGTTGAATTTTATTATGTGCTACATATGATTTACATGTATTTCAAGCTCTTTTTCTTGAATGATTTGTCATCATCAAAAAGGGGGAGATTGTTGGCTTTTTGGCCCTTAATCTCAAATTAATTAATTTTAATTAATTAATTAATTAATTAATCAATGTTTTGATGATAACAAACTCAATTCTTAATTACTGAAAATTTTAGTGTTTTAATATATCCATAGTGTAGAGCTTGGAACAAAGATTCCAACACCTCTTGAACCACTCAAATCGGAGCTAAAACGAAGACGTTATGACCGAAACAAGTCTATAGAGAAAAAACCGTGGTGGATGAAGTGGCATAACCAGACAATTTGCATGTAAACATGTGGCCGCATATTGGTTGAATGGTGGATCATTAAGAGATTAACATATGATGGACTTTTGATTTTTGGATTGATTAAAATAAATGAAATTTAAAAGAAATTTAAAAGAAAAATAAATTTAATATTATTTTATGTTTGTGTCTAACGGTTAATTTCTTTACACATGGTATATTTTTTTTATTTTTGGATTGATTTAAAAAAATGAAATTTAAAATAAATTTAAAAGGAAAATAAATTTAATATTATTTTATGTTTGTGTTTAACGGCTAATTTTTTTACACATGTTATATTTTTTTTATTATTGGATTGACTTTAAAAAAAAAGAATAAATTTTTTTAAAAAAAGAATTAAAAGGAAAATGAATTTAATATTATTTTATGTTTGTGTCTAACGGCTAGTTTTTGACACATGATATGTTTTTTTATTTTTTGGATTAATTTTAAAAAGAAAATGAATTTCAAAAGAAAAGGAATTTAATATTATATTTTGTTTGTATCTAACGACTAGTTTAGTTTAAAATCTCCCCATTGATTTTTCTTTTCCAAAATCTAATGGTCCAAATTAATTTTGGTTTCTACAAATTTTTTCCACCTCTATATAAACCACCTTCCTCTCCAAATTTTGTACGAACAAATTTTACATTTCATAATCCTCCAAAACTCAAGAGTTTCCATTGTTGCTCTCTCTAAGCTCCCAATTTTTTTTTCTTTTCATTTTATTCTTGAGAGAGTATTATTTTATTGTGAGGATAAATTTGTTGAGTGCTTAAACTTGTAAATCCACTCTAGTGAGAGTTGTATTGTGTTCTTCAATAATTCCAACATTTATAATGGTTTGATCCAAAACCGTGGAAAGGATGGGGTTTGCTCTTGAACCCATAAAATGAGCGGTGGTGTAATGGTTGGGCTCTAATCCGTGGAAAGAGTCGAAAAGATTTTACTCAAATTCCCAAGAGGTGCTTGGAGAGTGGAGTATGTCGAGTTTGACCAAACTACTATAAAAATTACGGTGTCTTCTTCTCTAACTCTTTCCTATTTGTTTTTGTAATTAATTTAAGTAATTTATTGTACGTTTTAGTTTGTTCTTATTTATTTTCTAAAATTTGATAGAATTAAACTATCACACTTTTTGTCATCTTATTTGTTGCATAAATTGAATTTTTCTTATTATTTTTTTAAAAAAAGTGTATTAATTAGTTTAATTGGGTTAATTTAGAAAAAAAAAAATTAATTAAACCCTATTCAATCCCCCCCCCCTCCCCCCCTCCCTCCTCTAGGGTTGCCATATCGATCCAACATGAGTGTAGTCTGAGAAAGGGTGCATTGCTTGTAGTTGGATGTCTGCATAACACCCGTGGAGGTAAACCAAAATGAAGGCAAGACATTCGGATCAGCACAAGATCAAAAAAATAGCAATGAAGAAAATTTTTGTGCAAGGATAAACCATTTGACACCCCCATTGGAAATTTTTTTTTTTTTGAAATAAGTCATGCGATGTTCCAGAATTTAGTAAAGTCCTTTTGAAAGTTAAGCTTGCAATCCCTAGGTCTTAGAAATATTTTAGGAAGAGACTTGAATAAAACTTAAGGAAATTCTGGCATATAGGATTCGAACGAAGTATTCTTCAGAAATCTAGGAAAAGAACTTTGCGGTTGACTTGCTAAAAGAATCTTTAGCTTATGCTTGAGGACAACGATTATTTAAATTTGGGGGTGTGATAACGGGCAGAAATACACATTATCATAGTGCTAAGTTATTAAACAATGATGGATTGTATTGATGAAATATGTTAAATTGTGTCCATTAAGCATAAATTCTATAATATTGCAGTCGCATGCGTCCAACGCATTAGAGCAGTTCATCTTTAAATTTTTGTACAAAATATGCGTTAACGCAATGCAGAGATTGCGATCATGGGAATCCACTGGTCGAGCGCAACTTCATCGCAAGACTTTGCATTGATCGTACTCGCAAACATTCGCCTAAGAAGAATCACAGTAACTTGGTCAGCGCAATATGGTGGGCACATCTGGGTGAAAGGATAATTAAGAGCGATGGGACAGAAAGTTGATGACAGTCGGATTCTAATTAAGTTCATAGCCGATAACGATTATGAAGTACATTCAGCTTTATCGGTGACAATTATCCGGAGCATCAATCAGGAATTAAAGCTATCCGATCTGTACAACCAGAAGAGCGAAGCCATCTTTTACCATGGATGCTCTATAAATACCAAGTACATTCTTCAGAAAAGGGGTTAAGCAGTCGATTAATTCACCACTTTACAAGTTCACACCTCTGTCCATAGTTTTTCTTTCACTTTAAGGCAGACACGAGGAAGAAAGTATGCCGATAGATCGTTCCAGTAAGCTTGGGAAAGCGATGGAAGCTCCAAGACAGAGAGAGGGCCGATGCCTGCGGAAGGGAGAACATTTGTAGATCAGAATAGAGATTCAGTGTAAAAAGCCTCGGTCAGCAAGTAATTGCTACCAGGCTCTCTACCTTACATTCCATTGTCATTTATACTCAACTCATTTATAAGAATGAAATTTCTTTCTCTATATCTGTTCACTCTCTGTTATTCATTCATGAGTAGTTAAATTAGTTTAATGGGTTGAGAAGCAGTTAGCTAGCATAACGAGGGAATCTTCATTCTTTGCGATTATCTTGTTTGTGTATTCTTCATTCATCTATTAGAGATATTCGGGAGAGTAGTCTAAGGACAGGATCCAGGCTTGGGAAGGTCAAGTCAGAATCTAGGTTGGAAGAACCAGATTAGAATGCATAAACGAGAAATAGGCGCTTAGGAATGAGCACTATTTGTTATTAACACATCACATGCATCTTAGCGATAAGATATGATTGTATGCAGTCACCTTGCTTTCATGCATTTTGCATCAACGCATAGGACAAGAGTAGAGACTTAGGGATAAGCTCTATGGACACTTTGCGTTGAACACATGCGTTCTAGACTTAGGAGCATCGCATTTACATTGGAAAATGACTTATTGTGCATTGTTTTAACATGATCACATAGTCTGACACATTTTCGAGTAGCGCTAGTTACAGATCTTCTCAACTCGTTCATCGCATACTCATTGCTTCTATCAACGCAACTGTCCTTCTCAAATCTGCTGCCTTATTTATTTCTTTTTCATCAACGCAAGAACATACCCAAAACTCTGTTTATTTACTTGGTTACCATAAAGTTTTCATAAATATTACCAATGCAACTATTTTCACAAGTCCCTGTGCTTGACCCTAGACTTATCAGGAAACTCAGAGGATTTTTCACTTGAATTTCGCTGGGGAAACTTAAATGCACAATGCAAATCCATCAACGCATATCATCCATACTTCCATTCAATAAAATAATGCATCACTTACCAAGTGGAGAGGGACAGTAAACTCATAATGTTTGTATTACTTGTTATTTGTGTTTTCAAGGGTTGAATTATTGTAATTTTATAGTAGAATTTGCGGATTAAATGTAATAAATTTGCAATTCATACATGTTATAACATGTCATAGCCAAAATGTTCGATGATGATGTGTCATGTTATACTTTTTGACCCAAAAAATGGATTCGACAATGGAATTTAAGAAAACGGACAATAATTCATAAAACAGACAAATTCTGGGCTTCAATATCGGTTTAAAAGGTTTCATTTGATTCTTGGGCTTCAGTAGCAACCAACATTAAAGGGCTTTAATGTCGGTTGCAAATTTCATTAAAGGGCTTTAATGCCCGTTGCAACCGACATTAAAGACAGTGTTATTAAAGCCCTTTAATGACGGTTTAAAACCGACATTAAAGACAACCGATATTAAAGGGCTTTAATAACACTATCTTTAATGTTGGTTGTCAACCGACATTAAAGCCCAAAATTCTTCTAGTGACTCCATTGGTATGAGACCTTTTGGGATGAAACCAAAAGTTAGCCATAAGGTTTTATGACTGAATTGGACAATATCATACCGTCGTGGAGATATTTGGAGGCTCATTGATACTAATAATTGGTATAACAACCAAGCCCCTGAGTTTAACTATTTCAGTAGAATTCTTGAGTGACCAACAATGATCTAGTGGAGCCTCAGAAGTAGTCAAGGTGTGATTTATGGTCAAATTATATTGAATAGGTGGTATACTCTCATAAAAACGTGTTAGCCTAGATAAGATTTAGACGAATAAATGACTATTTGAGGGGAGGCTCAGTGGTCCTATACTTGAGGGGAGGATGATTAGGAATGCGACAAAGCCATCTCATATTGGCTAATTAAGGGGATGATCATGAGTATATAAGTTATTGTAGGGAATTTATTCTAGATATAAATAGATGCGAAAACTAAATTATATCTTAAACTCCCACTTCACAGGTTAGAGCCAAAATAAATTAACGATCATAAATAGAAAATAATAAAGTGAATGAAAAACGTGATCGACACAAAAAAATATACTAATTCGATCTAAACTCAAACTACGTTAAGTCATTTGAAATTGTGGTTCAACGATGCTGGAGTTTGTAAAAAAAAAACCTCAAACTCATGTTATAAATTTCTCACAAATGGCCCTACACGAACTATTTGATCTCCAGTACCATGATCTGGTAATTTGGAATAAACAACAAGAGAAATACCCCAAATTACAAGCCAATCGCAAGCATTCAAATTGCATAATAAAGTATTGATTGTCAATCAATAACAAAATCATGCCATTCATAAGCAATAAATTCAGAAAAGAAACCCATAACCAAGATATAAAATTTATTTCAAATAAAATTCAAAAAAATTACAATGAGTTCATCCCAAAATCCTCTAAGCTAGAGAAAACCTATAACATACCTTGCCATGGAGATGAAAAAGACAAATCCCAGCACCAGCTTTATAAATTATATGAGGAGCAAGAAAGAAAAATACAAGTGGAAGAGAGAAAAGTAGAAGAAATTCGATTGGAGACCGAATGGGGGGTACATCCTGCCCTGAAAATGAAGAATCCTTTACATAGTAGTCATGGCAGTGCTGCGGTGCTCTAGCGTGTGCGTGCGTCTACTGCTTCTGTCAAAGTACATAGCATCATAGTGATACAGTACAGTGCCTTGGGTCATTGTATCGAAGTCTAGTGCTTTTGAAAAAAGCACCAAGTGCTAGCGCTAAGGCACTGAGCATTGCACCTCTAGTGGTGTTTTCGTCATTTTGCCTCCTTTGAAGGTGATAACGGGCAGAAATGCACATTATCATAGTACTAAGTTCTTAAACAATGTTGGATTGCATTGATAAAATATGTTAAATTGTGTTCATTAAGCATAAATTCTATAATATTGCGGTCGCATGGGTCCAACACATTAGAGCAGTTGATCTTTATATTTTTGTGCAGAATATGCGTTAACGCAATGCAGAGATTGCAATCATAGTAATACATTGGTCGAGCGCAACTTCACTGCAAGACTTTGCGTTGATCGTGCTCGCAAACATTCGCCCAAGAAGAATCACCGTAACTTGGTCAGCACAACATGGTGGGCTCATCCGGGTGAAAGGATAATTAAGATCGATAGGATAGAAAGCTGACGACAGTCGGATCCAAATTAAGTTGACAGCCGATAACGGTCACAAAGTACAACCAGCTTTATCGGTGACAATTATTCGGCGCATCAATCAGGAATTAAAGTTGTCCCATCTGTACAGCCGAGAGAGAGAAGCCACCTTCCACCTTTGATGCCCTATAAATACCAAGTGCATTCTTCAGAGAAGGGGTTAAGTAGTCGATTATTTCATCACTTTACAAGTTCACACCTCTGTCCATAGTTTTCTTTCATTTTAAGGTGGACGCAAGGAAGAAGGTGTGCCCGTGGATCATTCCAGCAAGCTTGGGAAAGCACCAGAAGCTCCAAGATAGAGAGAGGGACGACGCTGCAGAAGCGAGAACATTTGTAGATCAGAATAGAGATTCAGTATAAAAGGCCTCGCTCAGCAAGGAATTACTACCAAGCTCTGTGCCTTTACTTTCCATTGTTCTTTTGTACTCATCTCAATTATAAGAATGGAATATCTTTCTCGATATCTGTTCACTCTTTGTTATTCACGCAGGAGTAGCTAAATAGTTGAATGGGTTGAGAAGTAGTTAGCTAGCAGAACGAGGGAATCTTCATCTTTGTGATTGTCTTGTTTATGTATGCTTCATTCTTCTATTAGAGATACTCGGGATGGTAATCTAAAGACAGAATCTAGACTTGGGAAGGACAGGTCAGAATCTAGGTTTGAAAGAACCAGATTAGAACGCATAAACGAGAGATAGGCGCTTAGGAATGAGCACTATTTGTTATTAACACATCATATGCATCTTAGCAATAAGGTATGATTGTATGCGGTCACCTTGCATTCATGCATTTTGCATCAATGCATAGGTCAAGAGTATAGACTTAGGGATAAGCTCTATGGACACTTTGCATTCAACACATGCGTCCTAGACTTAGAAGCATCGCATTTACATTGGGAAATGACTTGCTGTGCATGGTTGTAACATGATCGCAAGGTTTGACGCATTCTCGAGTAGCTAGCTAAAAGATCTTCTCAACCCGTTTACTGCATACTCATTGCATATATCAACGCAACTATCTTTCTCAAATCCTCCGCCTTTATTTACTTTATTTTATCAATGCAACAACACACCCAAAACTTATTATTTACTTGGTTACCACAAAGTCTTCATAAACATTACCAACATAACTATTTTCACAAGTCCCTGTGTTCGACCATGGACTTACCAGGAAACTCAGGAAAATTTACAATTGAATTCCACTGGGGAAACTTGAGTGCACAATGCAATCCATCAATGCATATAATCCATATTTCCATTCAATAAAACTAAGCATCAAGTTTTTGGCATCGTTGTCGGGGACTTCGGCAAAATAGGTTTTAACGGTAATCTTTATGACTTCTTTGTAGAACTCTCAATATCTGGCAAACTACGACTCGGAGATTGAGAGAACATTTCAAAGGAGACTAAGAGACCACCAACAACAACTATAATCCAACAAGGAAGAGATGTCAGAGCAGCCTGGAAATGGAGCACCAAACAACAACAATGTCATGGAAAATCTGATTCTATTGGCAAATGATCCTAATAGGCCCATTAGGGACTATGCATCGCCAAACCTCTATGATTTCTCTCCGGGAATCATGAGGCCTGCCTTAGACGGAAGTAGATTTGAAATGAAACTCGTGATGCTGCAGATGATCCAGGCTGCAGGTCAATTCGGAGGAAGGCGTGGCGAGGATCCGCACGCTCACCTCCAAAGTTTTATTGAAATCTATAATACTTTTGTGTTTCCGAATATCTCTACTGAGAAGTTCGACTAACGTTGTTCCCATTTTCTCTCTGTGATCAGGCAAGGAAATGGGCTTATTCGCTCGAACCAGGAGAGATCACTTCTTGGGAGCATGTGGTGGAGAATTTTATGAAGAAGTATTTTCTACCTACCGACAATGCAAGACGAAGAAAGCTTATTACTAATTTTAAACAAGAGATCGACGAATCGCTCAGCAATGCTTGGGCAAGGTTTAAAAGGTTGGTTCGAGACTGTCCACATAATGGGCTGCCAGATTGCCTGGAAATGGAAATTTTCTATCACGGTTTGAATCCTGCTTTGCAGACCGCTGCCAATGCAGCAGCAGCCAGTGGTCTGCTTGACAAAACTTACGATGAGGTGAAAAATATCTTGGACCGCATCTCCAAGAATCATGAAGACTGAAGGGAGAGTGACCAGAGATTAAGACTCAAAGATTCTGACGCAAATAACGGTGCTATTGTTTCATTGCAAAACCAAATGATTGCAATGATGTATTTAATTCAAGGAATGACGATCAGCAGCCCAACACCGCAAGATGGGCAAATCAATGCAATAAGTCAAAACAATGCAAGGTATACAACTTGCAGTGATGGGCATGGGATGGAGGATTGCCCGCAAAATCCACAATCTGTATATTTTTTTAAAGAATAACCCCTTTTCAAACACCTAGAACTCCAGGTGGAAAAACCACCCTAATTTTGCTTGGAATAATCAATAACAAAATTTTCAATCTATGGCGCAAAAAGAAGAGCCATCAGGATTCTTTCAACGCAACAACGGTCAACAGAGCAACAAGCAAATAGCTCAAAACAACCACCACAATCTTCTTCTCTAGAGAGCCTATTGAAGCAATATATAGAGAAAAAAAAGACAGTGCCTCAAAGTCAGGCCATGTCCATCCGCAACCTTGAATTGCAAATGGTCCAGATTGCAAATGAGCTCAAAAGTACACCGTAAGGGGCACTGCCAAGTTCAACCGCGCTTCCACGAAACCCAGGGTGGTCAGGAAAGGAGCAATATCAGGTTGTGACATTGCGTAGTGGAAAGATTGCGGAAGGAGAAAAGAAGGAACAGAACAAATCCACTTCCATCACAACTGAACCTGACATTGTGGCAACGCAAGAGGAAGACAAAGAAAATGAAACAGTAGAACCCGAGGTTGCGTCAACCTCAAAGTCAAATGAAACGGGAACCGTAAAAGTTCAGTTACCACCCTTCCCTCAGAGGCTAAAGAAAAAGAAAAACGAAGAGGTACAGTACCAACGTTTCTTGTCTATGCTGAAATAATTAAATGTTAATATTGCTTTCAGTGAAACGATTGAGGAAATGCCTGCCTATGCCAAGTTTCTGAAGGACATGGTAACTAAGAAGAGAGGCACTGGAAAATTTTCCACGGTGGCATTAACAAAAAGTTCTAAATCTATTATCCTACCGAAGATGAGTGATCCTGGGAGCTTCACTATTCCTTGCTCCATAGGAGGACTCTACATTAGGCAAGCCCTGTATGACTTAGGGGCCAGCATAAATTTGATGTCGTTGTCAATCTTTCGACAATTAAATGTTGGGCAACTTGTGCCAACATCCATGACTCTCCAATTGGCTGACAAATCTTTGGTTCATCCAGAAGGTAAGGTGAAGGGCATGCTGATCACGATTGATAAATTCATTTTGCCAGCTGACTTCATCATCCTAGATTATGAGGCCGATAAGGATGTACCATTCATTTTGGGGCGACCCTTTCTATCAACGGGTAGCGCTCAAATTGATGTGCACAAGGGAGAAATCACTTCAAGCATAAATGGACAAAAGCTCAAGTTTAATATAATTCATGCCATGAAATTTCCTAATGAGGAAGACCTGCAAGATTCTGAAGATGACCTGAATTTGATTGAAGAAGAAAAGTCTGATGAAGAGCGTGAAGAAGAGGATGCCAATGCATCCGTAGCTACCTGCAATGCGATCATAGCAAAAACAAACAAAGAAGAAGGATCCATCGCAACGCAAGAAGAAGAGCCGAAGGAAGAAAGAAAAATAGCGTAACCTTCTCTCGTGGAACCACCAACACTTGAATTGAAAACCCTACCAACATATTTGAAGTACGCATTTCTGGGGCAGAACGAGAAGCTGCCAATGATAATTTCCTCTACACTCAATACAGATCAAGAGAATGCGTTGATAAGCATTCTCAAGAAGCATGTGCGAGCAATCGACTGGACGCTCGCTGATATCAGAGGAATTAGCCCCGCGTACTACATGTACCACATTCATCTCGAGGATGACCACAAAGCAACTATTGAAAATCAACACAGACTTAACCCTGCGATGACGGAGGCCGTCAAAAAGAAGATTATCAAGTGGCTGGATACGGGCATTATCTATCCCATTGCAGATAACACGTGGGTCAGCCCTATGCAATGTGTGCCGAAGAAGGACAGAATGACGGTAGTCCCCAATGAGAACAATGAATTAATATTACAAAGAACCATCACTAGATGGCGCATCTGCATGGACTACCGCAAACTGAATGCGACCACAAAGAAAGATCACTTTCCTTTGCCATTCATCGATCAAATGTTGGACAGATTAGCAGGGAACAATTTTTATTGCTTCTTGGATGGATATGCCGGGTATAATCAAATCATGATAGCTCCTGAAGACCAAGACAAGACCACATTCACTTACCCATATGGGACATTTGCTTTTCGCCGCATGCCGTTTAGCCTCTGCAATGCCCCAAGCATGTTCCAACAGTGTATGATGGTGATCTTTTCAAATTATCTCGAGGACTCAATAGAAATATTTATGGATGAATTCTCCGTTTATGGGAACACGTATGAAGTCTACCTAGCCAATTTGGAGAAAATTCTAAAGAGATGTGAAGAGACAAATTTGGTGCTCAATTGGAAAAAATGTCACTTCATAGTGAAAGAGATTATAGTGTTGGGACACAAGGTCTTTCGGGAAGGGTTCGAAGTGGACAAAGAAAAGATCGACGCAATTGAAAAACTACCACCTCCAAACAACGTGAAGTATTTGTGAAGCTTCTTGGGGCACGCTGGATTCTATAGACAATTCGTCAATGAATTTTCTAAAATAGCAAGACCACTGAGTGCGTTGTTAGATGCGGATAGAAAGTTTGAATTTGACAACAATTGCCTCAAAGCATTCCGAATTTCAAAAGACGCGCTGATTACCGCACCCATTCTGATTGCACCGGATTAGGCACTGCCGTTCGAAATCATGTACGATGAAAGCGAGTATGCGATGGGAGCCGCGTTAGCGCAAAAGAAGAAAACTATTTGCACCCCATCGCATATGCGAGTAAAACTCTGAACCCTGCTCAAATTAATTATACCACCACTAAAAAAGAGCTCCTGGCTGTGATTTTTGCATTGGAAAAATTCCGGGTATATCTACTGAACTAAGGTACTCATTCACATTGATCACTCGGCAATCAAATATTTGATGACAAAGAAGAACGCAAAGCCGAGATTGTTCAGATGGGTTCTCCTCCTTCAAGAATTTGATATTGAGATAATTGATCGAAAGGGGACAGAGAATCAAGTTGCGGATCACTTGTCCAGACTGGAAAATCCCGAGGTTGACTGCAATGAATCTGAAGTGAGTGTTGTGTTTCCAGATGAGCACCTGTTTCACATTGAAGAATTTCCCTGGTATGCGAACATCGTTAATTATTTGGTTTGTGAACAATTTCCTGAAGATTACATATGCCATCAACAGAAGAAGCTCAGGCATGAATGCAAGCACTATTATTGGGATGAGCCGAATCTGTATAAAAGAGGTGCAGACCAAATCATTCGATTATGCGTACCAAACGCTGCTCAACAACACATATTGTCACAGTGCCACGATTCACTATATGGAAGGCACTTTGGAGGACAACGCACTGCAGCTAAAGTTTTGCAAAGTGGATTCTTTTGGCCTTCATTATTTAAGGATGCTGCTGACTACGCAATGAAATGTGATCGGTGTCAACGCACAAGCAATATTTCATGGAAGAACGCAATGTCGATGAATACTATCCTGGAGCTGGAACTATTTGACATATGGAGGATTGATTTCATGGAACCATTCTCTCCTTCGCATGGCAAACATTATATCTTATTGGCTGTCGATTACGTCTCCAAGTGGGTAGAGGCAATTGCGTGCGCTGCGAGTGATGCGGCGGTAGTCTCCCAGTTCCTCAAAAAGAATATTTTCACTCGTTTTGGCACTCCCCGTGCCATCATAAGTGATGAAGGATCACACTTTGTGAATCAAAACATAAAGAAGCTGCTACGAAAGTACAATATCCTCCACAAGGTGGCCACCGCATACCATTCGCCAACAAATGGCCAAGCTGAAGTGTCCAATCGTGAAATTATGTTGATTCTTCAGAAGGTAGTAAAACCTTCGCGAAAAGATTGGGCAATGAAACTTGATGATGTGTTGTGGGCATACCGGACCGCATTTAACACACCTATAGGTATGTCCCCCTATGCGTTAGTATTCGGTAAGGCGTCCTATTTGCCTCTGGAGCTGAAGTATAAAGCATTGTGGACGGTCAAGAAACTGAATTTTGATTTGAAGAAAGGAGGGGAAGCGCAAAAACTGAAGTTGGTCGAGCTGGAAGAATGGAAGGTCAACGCAAATGAGAATGCGAAGATTTATAAAGATCGACCAAGTGCTCGCATGATAAATGCATATGCGCTAGAAACCTCCAAATCAGGTAGAAGTCTTACTCTTTAATTCGAGATTGTGGCTCTTCCCAGGAAAATTAAAATCATGCTGGTCCGGTCCCTTCATCATCAAAGAAGTATTTCCAAATGGTGTGGTGGAACTCATCACCGAGGATGACAGTCGAATATTTAAAGTTAACGGACAACGGATAAACCTAGACTATCCCTTACTCAACTCTGAACATTTAACTCTGTCATTTTACTATTATCAGTATTTCACTTATTTCTTTAAAAATAAAAATAAACCTGTTGTTTTGTTTTAAATTCATTTGACCCTCTCTTTATCTGTTTACAAGGATTAAGGCACAGGATTGCGAAGAAGTAAATGATCTCATTCCATTACCGCAATCCACAGAAGCAAAGATCACCGCAAGGATGGATGCATCAATACTCAATGTAGGAGACAGCGCTAAAATTAGGGGTGTACTCTTCCTTATCTTTATTTCAAATTTTGTGTTGTCATATTATTTTACTTTTCAAAAGTTTTATCACTGCATCCTCCTTGATTACCGCAATCATATCACAAGTAGATAACTTTAGTAGTTTACCGTACGTTGTTTCTTTACCGAGTATGATTTCAATGATGAAAAATATGCTTCCATCTTTTTCGTATACACTAGAGTCGACTTAAATCTTAAGATAGTCACCTCATGCAATATTTCTAAAAGTTAGGAGTTTGCTAGCTTTATTTCAAACTTCCTTTATAACACATTCTTTGACCATCACATGACTAATTTTAATTCCTTTTGGCAATGATGACATTGTCGTATTTTAAATTTGAGGGTGAGGTACTTATTTTCGACCTTACTATAAAAAAATAAAAAAATAAAAAAAATATATATTTGAGAATAACAACTCTACTGTCAACGCAATGGGAAACCCACGTTGATAAGAGTTAGGTTGTGAAAGGCACTTACCTGTAGTTGGATGTTCGTATGACACACGTGGGGGCAAGCCAAAACGAAAGTAAGTCACCAGGATCAATGCATAAATCAATGACCGCAACTCCACTACCAAATCGGTATGAGTTTAGTCTGAGAAAAAGTGCATTGCTCGTAGTTAGATGTCCGCATGACACACATGGGGGCAAGCCAAAACGAAGGCAAGGCACTCGGATCAGTGCAAAGTCAGAAAAAAATAGCAATGAAAAAAATTTTTGTGCAAGGATAAATCATTTGACACCCCGGTGGAAAATTTTCTTTTTGAAATAAATCACGCAATGTTCTAGAATTTAGTAAAGTCCTTTTGAAAGTTAAGCTTACAATCCCTAAGTCTTAGAAATATTTTAGGAGGAGACTTGAATAAGACTTAAGGAAATTTCGGCATATAGAATTTGAATGAAGTATCCTTGAGAAATCTAGGGAAAGAACTTTTCGGTTAACTTGCTAAAGGAATATTTAGCTTATTCTTGAGGACAAGCATTGTTTAAATTTGGGGGAGTGATAATGGGCAGAAATGCACATTATCATAGTACTAAGTTCTAAAACAATGTTGGATTGCGTTGATAGAATGTGTTAAATTGTGTCCATTAAGCATAAATTCTATAATATTGCGGTCGCATGCATCCAACGCATTAGAGTAGTTGATCTTTATCTTTTTGTGCAGAATATGCATTAACGAGATGCAAGATTGCGATCATAGGAATACATAGGTCGAGTGCAACTTCACCACAAGACTTTGCGTTGATCGTGCTCGCAAACATTCGCCCAAGAAGAATCATCACAACTTGGTCAATGCAACATGGTGAGCGCATCTGGGTGAAAGGATAATTAAGATCGATGGGACAGAAAGCTGACGGCAGTCGAATCCAAATTAAGTTGACAGCCGATAACAGTCACAAAGTATATCAAGCTTTATCGGTGACAATTATCCGGAGCATCAGTCAGGAATTAAAGCTTTCCCATCTATATAGCCAAGAGAGAGAAGCCGCATTCCACCTTTGATGCCCTATAAATACCTAGAGCATTCTTCAGAGAAGGGGTTAAGTAGTCGATTATTTCATCACTTTACAAGTTCACGCCTCTGTCCATAGTTTTCTTTCATTTTAAGGCGGATACGAGGAAGAAGATGTGCCCGGGGATCGTTCTGGAAAGCTTGGGAAATCACCGGAAGCTCCAAGACAGAGAAAGGGTCGATGCCTACGAAAGCGGGAACATTTGTAAATCATAATAGAGATTCAGTATAAAAGGCCTCGGTCAACAAGGAATTGCTACCAGGCTCTCTACCTTTACTTTCCGTTGTTCTTTTGTACTCAACTCAATTATAAGAATGGAATATCTTTCTCAATATCTATTCACTCTTTATTATCCACACATGAGTAGCTAAATAGTTGAATGGGTTGAGAAGTAGTTAGCTAGCAGAACGAGGGAATATTCATCTTTGTGGTTGTCTTTTTTATGTATGCTTCATTTGTTTGTTAGAGATAGGCATCATGAATTTCTGCATGAATTTCAACCATGTTTACCTCATGTTTTCTTTTCTGATCCTCTACCAATTTTCTATACTAACTTTTGAAGTGATATTTCTTGTGACAGTAAAAACACTCTATCTCCTTATTCATATTCTTCCACTTTTTGTTGTTGTTACTCAACCCATCATTTTCAGAATCTATCTTGTCTTTACCTCTATTCACAACTAAAGCTGAACCTATAGCATATTTTTCACTAATATCCTTTTTATGAACTCCTCGGTTATAGCTAAATCACATACTCCTGAAAACTTCAAAGTGTTATCCCTAATAGAATAAGGTACTATTGTCTTCATGGTTTCCCAACTATCATGTAAAAACATTAATAACTAAATAGCATACACCTCATTAGTAAATTCTATCTTAACAGACTTCAACTCATTATTCAAAGTGGTAACCTCGTTATATGTGAATTAACAGAAATTTCCTCAGTCATTTACATGTGTAAATATTTCTTAAGAAGATAACCTTTACTATTAGCGAATGATTTCTCATACCTATTTGTAAGTGCTTCCATCAACTTCATTATACTAATCTCAGTGGCTATTGATAGCTCTCCAATAGAGTTATTTATTTCCTCCTGAATCATGGTTAGTCCTTAGGGATTTAATATTATATTGAATTTTTTTTTTTTACAGATAAACAAGAAAAGAAAACCATGCGGATGATTTGGGTGATTTGGGGTCAAAATGGAACAAGTAGTAGAAAAGGGAGTAAGATTACAATTTTGAGCCTGAAGGAGTGTAGGGTTGCCCTGGTTCAGTGCCCTACGTTGTACGCAAAGGCAGAATGCTCAATTTTGTAAGAGTGTCACAATGCTCTTCAACAGTGTAGCGACGCTCCACACAACAAGTGCTGTGCAACGCTACGCGCAAGGTAAATGCTGCGGTAACTAAGGCTAGAGCATTGCTGCATTTAACAATAGCATCGTGATGCTCAACAAAATTTTTTATATATCCCTTGATTTTTAGGGTTAAGACATGTAGAAAAGAATGAGAAGGACAACCTCGAGCTTGATTTTTCTTTCTCACATCTTAGCTTTGGATTTTAAATTTTTTGGTTGTAATTATGGTTTGGAGCTTCTTTTCTCTTCTTTATTTTTCTACAGAGATGTTAAGGTAAGTTGTTCTTTTCTTGTTCTTGGGAGTAGACCCTATGTAATTTTTTTTAATGATTATTTTGTATAAATTTCATATCGTATTTATGCCTCTTTGAATCCGTTTAAACTTCTTGATGTATGTTTCTTGGATGCCCTCGAATGTATGTCATATGCTAAATATTTTAGGCTTGCATGATTCTTCGATCTTCGTCTAGCTTAAATCGATGAGCAGGAAAAATTGAGTCTTGTATGCTAGGCTTTACAGGCTAATCTTGAATCTTTGAATGCATGATTTGATTAGATTTAAAGAAAATTGATTAATTATATTTAGGCTTTCCAATTAATTAATGACACAATAGAAACCTAGGGGTTAATGCAAATGTCAATTGATTCTTTATGATTGCTTAGGATTCTATAGGATTGATTACATTTAGAATAGTTACAACTTCGCTTGAGGTTCGATTATTAATTAGGTCGCTTGTATGTTTTAGTCCTAGCTAGTTGTCCTTCATTTTCTTGCATTTTTTTTTCACACTTTATTCTCATCCACAACCACTCCCCTCCCCCCCCCCCCTCCAAATTTATCGATATAACTATAAAATTAACTTAACGAAACAAATCTTGCGCCTCCCTGTGGATCGATCTAAACTTATCAGTATCAATATATCTTTGTAGTAATAGGAGTAGGATTAGTATTAGAATTTTTCTTTTGATTTTTAGTCATTTGCAAGTGACGACAAATGGGTTAGATTAAAATGGCGCTATTTCTGGGGAGGCCATTTATGTTTCGTTTAGCTATGTTTATGGTTAGAGCATTCTTTTGCTTTCAATTTCTTTTCTTTTCTTGTGTCAGGTTTGCTATGGCCAATAGACTGCATAGTATGTACTATGCTACACAAGGAAAGCTATCGAAGAGAGAGAATAAGAGACCAAGCAGATTTCTGAGCTCAAAAGTATGCTTGGTGATCTTGTCTCATCTGTTTGAGTATTTGCTAAAAGGCAACTGCAACATAGCCCGATGACGATGAGTCCTACCTTGGAGACTCGCCCTAGTCATTAGGAGCCACGGTACTACTACCAACCTACCATTCCCAAGTTGTCGGAGTTTGTTCAGCCAAGAGACCAAGGTATGTCTTTAGAAAATATAGTTAGGGAATTGACTGATCACTAGTTCTCTATGCAACAAGATAATCTTCGTATCCAACAGGAAAGTCTTCAGTTCGCTATGGAGACTAGAGTTGGGATGCAGTATTTGAGTCATGAGCTTGCACAAATTGTTGACTCAGTTTGGAGATTGGACAAGTCTGAGCTATAATGCTATGCCCTTGAGACTATCGAGGCACCCCACCATGAGGTAATATGTTTTGATGATGAGGATGATGACTTGGATCCCATGCCATGGATAACCCAAGTAGTCGAGGCAGAAGAAGAACCCAACCTCATACCCATTCAATTTTGGGTGATAGAGTTAAAGGTTGAAAAACCTTGCCTTGTTCTACCCTCTGGTATTTCATATATTTTCGAATTTTATTCTTTCTGTTCTCAAATGTCAATTGAGTCTTTTTCTACTTTGGACTCGCAAGAGTCCTTGGTCTTTTGATTCTTTTTTTTTTTTTTTTTTACCTTTTTTTCAGATATCAGAAAAATACAAATTCGACCTATCTAGCGCCCTTCAGAAATTGGAGTTTCTTCGAAGCATTGAGTGTTACATCAACTCAAGTAAGAAGGCTCGATGAAAAACAAGAATTTCTTTGTATCTTCAAGGAGGACAGGTCACATTGAGTAACCAATGTTAAAAATTTTCCATTCCTAGAGGGAGCTAGGTGAAAAACATTTAATTGCCTTCTTGGAGTAGAAGTAGTGTAATTTAATTTAGATTAACTAATTTTGGATTACTTTAATTTAATTTAGTCTAATTTAGTTTTAATTTTTAAAATAATTAAAAAATCGGCAGAGCACCGCTGCGCTACAGCACAGATTTGTTTTAAAATAAATCTGGTCGCGCGATTTGGGCAGAACTTTTGCCCTAGCTTCGGTTCTCTCTCGATTTTGCTCCCTTCTCCCACAAATTTTCACCATCTCCCACCCAAATCTTCACGTTTTCTTCCATGAATCAAACATAAAACTTGTTTTCTTGGATCCTCATCCTAAATATTTGTGTGTTTTCTTTAAATCTACAAAAAGCTTGGAGTTTTCATCTATTTGGGGGGTTTTCTTCAACCAATCAGTATAATCTCTTGTTCCCACTTTCTCTTTGATGTTTTTAACTTGAAATTAACTAGATTTAGGTTTTGTAACTCTGAATGCTTGATTTGTGCTAAATTTTGGAGGAAGGGATACAGGTGGTGTAGTTTGATCAATTTGTTGAATTTTTATTGTGATTTTTTCTGTGTGTGGGTTGGAGGTAGGTAGATTAGGAATCATTTTGAGATATTTTAGCCGAATTATTCATTTAGTTCTTCTCTGGATGCATAGAGTTGCGCATTTAGCGTTAAATTTCTATACCTCCCAAGAAAAATAAGGGAAATGGTGTAGCTAGTGTTGGGGTCGATGCCCTAAATCTCATGGTTTTATAGTTTGTAAATTGGATTTGTATAAACTCATTGTTTATCTAATAAAATAAATGATATTTTATTTGACATTTAGTTGCATTATCCTAAAAACCAATAAAGACATCCAAGTGGATCATATTTAGGTGATAACTTAAACAGTCTGCAATATATGGATAAGATTGGGTATCTTATCCTAGTGATACTATAGATACGACCAACTTTTTAGTGTTACAATTATTGTAAAGTGGTAAGTGGTATCTGTTCCTGAGCATTCATGTGGAGACATGTGAGTGGGGTATTCTACACAAAGAGTTTGTATAAGACTGAACCACGAAATAAATAGTCTCTCCTTATAACATAGAAGAGACTTACATTACACTAGAATGACCATAGGTGACTTAACCTGAATCTTGAGTGAGTTGTGAACTCCTACCTATAAGGGCAGTCATTTGTTTTGTACGAGTGAAAATGGTCAGATTCACTGACTCAATAAACCAAGCATTTTAAGGCTTTGTCTACTAATTCTGGGCCTTGAATAACGACGCCACACCCTCTCCTTCGTTTATTGTTGGACTATAACTAATTGTTCATTAGAGGTATAAGTGGTACTTAAGAAGTTAGATGTAACTATAGTAGTAAAATGGTAATTATGACCCAACTGTACTTAAGAGGAATTTATGAAGGGTCAACACACCATTGATTGGTTATATCCAGTGGACACAAAAATATATCCGAAGAGTGCAATTGTCGGTCTTTGATCAAAAATTAATGAATGTCGATTAATTTAATTAAAATGTTTAATTAATTAATCAAGTATCATTAGAGCTTCAATCTATAGGTCCATAAGGTTCCCTTATTAGCTCAATAAGAGTAATGAGCATCAAATTAATTTTGAAATAATTTGAATTGTTCAAATTAATTAAATGGAATTAATATAAGATATAATTAGTATAATGTTTATGATACATTATAATATAAAACTTTTAAGAGAGAAGTAAATATTTGAATACGATTCAAATATTAAGTATATGAATTTGATTCACAGAAAAACTTAGGTTAAAATTAATATGAATGTCATTCATATTAATACTATAAGTTATATGTTATATCATGTATAACATATGGTTGAATATATATATATATATATAGATCTTTTTAAACATGAAAAATATTTAAAATATTTACGCTTTCAGGAAAAAGTTTCAAAAGTACAAATACTTTTGAAACTTTTTGCTATAAAGTGTAAATATGTTTGTATTTTTTATTTATAAAATTTCATATATATATATATATATATATAATTCAAAATTCAAAATTATGAATTTTGAATTTAATTTGAAATTAACAAAAAAAAAAAGGGGGAGGGAGTTATTTTTAACTATCTCAACTCTCCTTTAATCTCTCAGACTTAAGAATTCCAAGTGAGAATATAACTTCCGTGGACTTCTTCATATTCTATCTAATCATTCCAAGAGAACTCTCAGTGTGTTCTGTGTGATATTCTTCTCTAAAAAAGCAAAATCTCCCTTACCAAAATTAAAGATCAAAAGCCCACACCTCTCCTTTAGAATAACAAGAAAGTCATTGTGGTAGTGTGCCATTGCGATAGTACATTTTTGGGATACTGTTCTTGCTAAAGAGTAGGAGATGGTTTTTGATCTTACTGTGAACTAGTGAGGAAGCAAGAAGACTTGGTACTTCAAAGGTGCATTTTGAATTTCTCTTTTCCCTCTAAAATTCACAGTAGAAAAAGCATGTTGTGTGTTTAATTAATTTAGTTTATCCATGTTTCCATCCTTTGAGTTTTCTATGTTCTGTAAAATGAAAATCAAGACATACACATTCATATACTTCCGCTTCGGGGTATTCAAAAACCTTTAATTGGTATCATAGCCATTTTATGCCTTTGATTTTCAAACTTTAATTCAGAGTTTATGGTGGGTGAAAGATCTGCGTTGTGAATGTATGTTTAGGATTTGCACTTTGGATGTTGTCAAAAATGGCATAGAATTTACTACTTTAATTAATTGGTTTGTAGGGGCCCAGTATATTTTTTGGGCATTAAATTCTTGCAATCGAGTCTGTATTTAGTTTTTGTTATTCATGGAGGGTTTTCGACTTCAATTTGGAGAAATTTGGAGCAAGAACTGAACAAATCAGAGGAACAGGCAAAACAAAGGAAGCTTTCTACCTTAAAGCGTAAAGCTAGAGCGTCATGACGCTCGTCCTACACTGTAAGGCAGAAGGCCCAGCGTCACTATGCTCTAGTCACAACATTGCAATGCTACGCAAAGCGTTGCGATGTTGCAAGCAGTGTATCGATATACTATGACAACACAAAAGCCAGGGATGCTCCGGATGTCCACACACGCATGAGTTGTATTGATCATGGATTCGAGTGTGGGGTGAAGCACCTGAAGGAAATTTTCGCTTTTTTATGTATTTATTAATTATTAATTTTTAGTGATTAAATTTTTATATTTTTCTTCATTAATTAAATTAATTTAAGTATTATATTAATTTAATTAATGTTTACAATGCCAATTTCGGTCCAATATTTCTTTTATATTTATTATACATGTGATGCATGGTTTATTAACTATATAGCATATTATATGTCATATAGTATTAAAAATCTCACCATAGGATAAACATTATATTTCATGCACTATTTTAATATAAATTTTATATTATATAATTACATGATTTAATTAAGTATGCTCATGCATCATATTTAATATAATTGTTATATTGTATGATAGCATGCATTTATATCATGTCCATGCATAATTTTATATTATAAGTATTATAATATATAGTATGGTTAGATGGACGAATGTTATTTAATTTGCACTAATTTATTATATAATTGTTATGTATGTTGTAGTGAAATGGTGCATGAAGCATCACACCATTTTAGAAAAATATAATGGTTATTTTTTTAAAGTACGTCATTATATGCATGTATAGGTTTTAATTATTTCATTAAATTTTACAAGTGTTATAAGTTAATGAAATTAGAATTATAATCTATAATCAAGAGTTGCATGGAAACATAGGTTAAATTAATTTTAATGGGTTTAAAATTGATTTTACATAAACCTATGTTAATAATATTTCTAATGAGAATAGAAATAGATTTTATATTTTAATTCTCCTTTAATAAAATCAAATTGGATTAAATAAAATATTAAATTTATAATGTAGTTATCTATAAGGGACCTTTGTCTAAAGAAAGTCCTGTCTAGGTTGGGATATTTAAGTTGACGAAAACGGAATAACCCTACCTGGGAATTGACCTAGTAGGTGAATTAGATAAAAATTATAAGCATGCAATGAATGATTAAGGTTTATTAAAGTGTTTAAGAAATAAGTATAATTATTGTTAAACTATCCAATATAAGAGTTATATTGGGCAAACTTGAGCAATCACTAGGTAAAAATTTATTAGCCAGATTTTTCTAAGTGAACCCTAGGTTTAGAACACTCAGTGGGAGGAAAATTATATATATGGTACTTCAATTTTCTTTTACATTTGTCCCAAATAGTTCACACCATTAGATCGCACTCTCGTACAAGTGCTGCATACAAGTCCGACCAGGATAATTGGAAAATATCAAACAAATTTGAACCGTTCACATAATAGTAGTAGTAGTTTAAAGGCCATAAGTCGGAGGGCGGCCATAAAAGGCTATTACTTTCACATCTCTCTCTATCTTTAGATATTTATAGAGAGAAAGAGAGAGTTCATAGCATGAGCAACCTGACTTTGCCTTACATGTGCTCTACAGGCCATAAAAATCTTCTCTAAAGAAGGCGGTATCAATTACTTGAATATGAAAGGACTGGGATTTCTTCCACGAGGCACCTTTGCTTGTTTTCCCCTATGGATGGTTTTTACGTAGGTCAATAACAAGGTGAATAGAGAGAGTGTTTATACTAAGTGGGACAGGAAAATGTGTCAACACATGCCACGGTCTCCTTCATTGATTCTGTGTAATGTTTCATGCTCGTCCTTGAGGCATCTTTTCTTGTGTTCCCCTACTGATAACATTGTATATGAAATTTTACACTAACTCTAGAAATGGATAGAACTTCTTTAGTTTTTGCCTTAATCGGTTTTTCTCTACGATTGACTCATTGGGGCAAACACCTGGAGTCTAAAATGAAGGATTACATTTACAAGAAATTGTTAAGTAAGTTAATGATTTATAGACCGCACAATGATGACTAATTATTATAGGAAGAAGAGTTACTCTAGTGTAATGATTATTTGAGATTGTCTCAATTTAGTGAAAGGGTAACTAATCACCATATGGTGCTTTTATCCTAATTCATAAAGCATCATTGCAAAATAGATACCACATAGGTGTATTAGAATTTTGCTAAATTGATTGGTATTTTTCATGGGTAGTTCTTTAAATGACTAATATAAATAACTTGTATGTTTCAAAAATTCGCAAAATGACTAGCGCTACAACAAATCTGCTAAGTGCTGACAAATTAAATGGAGATAATTATACTAGCTGGAGAACACTAGAAACATTGTGCTAATAGTCGATGACTTGAGGATTGTCCAAGTTAAGAAATATCCTCAAGTCCTTGCTGCTAATGCAGTCCAAAATGTGCGAGAGGCATATGAAAGATAGGTCAAGGAAAATGAAAAGCCCAAGCGTACATCATGGCAAACTTATCACAAGCTTAGCCAAGAAGCGCAAAACCATGGTCATAGCTCGTGAGATCATGGATTCGTTGAGGGAGATATTTGGACAACCGTCCGCCCAACTTTGACATGACGCTCTTAAATTCATAACATAAGCATATAAAATTTACTCTAAAAGATATATTTTAAGACTTAAAAGAAAATTACCACTCACCTTGGTAAGAATAGGAATCTTTCTCTTAGAAGTTCCTTGATCTTCCCGGGCTCCTCTTTTGAACCCTAAATTCCATATTCAATTTAAAGCTCAAATTACTCATAATTTAAGACTTAATATCGAGTTACTTCCTTCTACAAATATGCTCTAAAATGTCTTAGGAAGCTTACTTAAACATTTTAGCTTAGAAATCCTTGTGGTTTGGTCGGAATCTTCAAAACATCAAGACTGGCCCAGCTTACCCGACAGCTCAACCTTTCTATCTTTTCCTCATTCTCTTGCTCGATTCCCTGGAGCTTCTTCTCTGGCAGACCTACCCTGAAAACTAGACTCTTTTAGCTTTTAGGTGGCTTTGAAATCACTTCAAACGCACGAGTATTCTAGGAGATTTCCTTGTCCCAAGTTGATGCTACTTCCCAACTTCACTGTCCGACAGCGTCTCCTCTTCTTAGAACTTCATGACCGACTCATGATCTCACTCCCAACGCATGGTCTCTTTCAAATCCATCATCTAACACTCTTTCTTACACTCAGCTTCCTTCAGTGCCTTTGTTCTGAATTTCTTCTGATCAGCACTTCTTTTCCTTTGCTCAACACACGACTGTCTCATACTTACTCCTTTCTTAGTGATCTTTATGGACTTAAATGGTTTGTGGGCTAGAGTGAAGCATTCTACTCCTTTTATAGGTATCTCACCCTTCTCCTTTACCCAACACCTCCTCCTTTGATCATATCCAGACATTTTCTTCTCATTTTGCCAATGCCCAGCTTCATCCACCTCCTATTTGATATGCCTTCTTCATGCATCGAACTCACTTTGCATGAATCGTCCAGCTCCTACTATCTCTATTTCAAACTTCCATCGATAAAGCCATTTGTCCTGATGAGCTTATCAATCTTGCGTAACACAGTCCTCAGCACCGCCCCATCATTTAGTTCTTGCTTCTATCACCTAGCTCCAACAGCCCATCATATAGCTCAATCGTTTAGCAAACGATCTCGCTCTCAACAATCTCGCTGATATCGCTCTCAACGATCTCACACATAGCCTATCGCTTAGCTACTGCAAGCATCGTTTACCTCCATTGTTTAGTACTGATGCCTTTTCGTCCAACGCATCCTCTAATCACTCAACATCATCACCCAGCGCCCGCCTATACGATCGTCTACCTCATTTTGTAGCACCCCACTTTGCTACACGATCGTTCAGCGCCCGCCTACACGATCCATGTAGCTCCCCGCTTTCCTATACGATCGTCCAGCACCTGCCTACACGATCACCTACCTCATCGTTCAACCTCTCGCTTTTTCTGCTCTCGCTCACTCATACCCAACGCATGAGCAACTCTTGGCAACACCTCTTGCCAATACTTCGGCCAATCATGCGTCCAACCTTACAAACGCATGGTTGCCTTCTTATCTTATGCATTAATGTCTCCTAACACTTAATGCATGGGTCCTTTTTGACCTTACACTTAGCCAAATTTCACCATTTAAGGCTTAACTCAAAACTACTCAAGGAAAATCTATTCAACACTTAGAAATTTCCTTCACTTCAACTAGGATTTAACTTTCACTTAGTTAATTCTTTTAATCAACTGCTTAAGTAGGAAAAATGGAAATCCGGGTTTCACAATGTAGTACAGACTGAAACTTATATTTTGAACTATGTTCCATCTAAGAGTTTTTCTAAAACACCATTGGAATTATGGAATGGACGTAATAGTAATTTACGTCATTTTGGGATTTAGGGTTGCCCAGTACATGTGCTTGAGACTAATCCTAAAAAATTGGAACCTCGTTCAAAACTATGCCTATTTATAGGCTATCCCAAAGGAACGAGAGGTAGTTACTTCTACGATCCTCAAGATAATAAAGTATTTATGTCGATAAATGCTATATTTTCAGAAGAGGACCACATCAAGGAACATAATCCGCACAATAAGATAGTGTGAAACGAGTTTTCCAATGAAACTACTGAACCTTCAACAAGTGTTGTTGAAAAGTCTTGTATATCAACATGAGTTGTTAATGTTAGCTCATCTAGTTGGTCACATCCATCTCAACCATTGAGGAATCCTCGACATAATGGGAGGGTTACAAACCCATCTATTCGTTATATGAGTTTAATAGAAACTCTTGCCGTCATATCTGATGGCGACGTTAAGGATCCATTATCCTATAAACAAACAATGGAGGATGTGGATAAAGATGAATGAACCAAAGCCATGGATCTCAAAATTGAGTGGATGTACTTCAATTTAGTGTCGGATCTTGTAGATCAACCTGATGGGGTTAAATCTATAGGTTACAAGTGGATCTATAAGAGAAAAATGAGTGCAGATTGTAAGGTGCAAACCTTTAAGGCTAGACTCTAGAAGAAGAGTTATACCCAGGTTGAGGGAGTTGACTATGAGGAGATGTTAAAGTCTATCCTAATACTTCTGTCCATTACTGCATATTATGACTATGTGATTTGGCTAATGGATGTCAAGACTGCGTTTCTGATTGGCAGTCTTGAAGAAACCATCTTGCAACAACCAGAGGGATTCATCTCCTAAGGTCAAGAGTAAAAGATTTGCAAGCTTAAACAGTTCACTTATGGATTGAAATATGCTTCTCGATCTTGAAACATAAAGTTTGATACTGTGATCAAATCTTATGGCTTTGATCAGACTGTTGATGAGCCTTATGTCTATAAGCATCAACAATTTAGTAGCCTTCCTAGTATTATACGTAGACGATATCCTACTCATTAGGAATGATGTAAGTCTATTGACTAATGTAAAATAGTCATTAACAACACAATTCTAAATGAAAGATTTGGGAGAGGCGCAGTTTGTTCTAGGGATCCAGATCTTCAAGGAATCATAAGAACAAATCGCTAATCTTGTCTCAAGTATCGTACATTGACAAGATGCTTATCAAGTATTTGATGGAGAATTCCAAGAGAAGTTTATTACCTTTTAAATATGGAATTATCTTTTCTAAGGAAAAATATCCTAAGACACCTCAAGAAATTAAGGAAATGAGATAGATCCCTTATGCATTGGTTGTTGGCAGCTTGATATATGCAATGTTATGTACTATACCTGACATTTGTTGTGCAATGAGGTTAGTCAGTAAATATCAGTCTAATCTAGGATTAGATCAAGTGTTAAAACCATTTCCAAATATCTTAGGAGAATGAGGGACTACATGCCTATGTATGGGTCAAAGGATTTGATCCTTATAAGATACACTAACTCTGATTTTCAGATTGATATGGATTTTAGGAAATCGATTTCGAGATTAGTGTTCACTCTTGAAGGAGCTATTGTTTGGAGGAGCACTAAGCAAAGTTGCATGGCTGACTCTACCATTGAGGCAGAATATGTAGCGGCTTGTGAAGCTGCCAAGGAGGCTATATGGCTTAGGAAGTTTTTGATTGATCTGGAAGTTGTTCCATACATGTCAAAACTCATCACCCTTTATTCTAATAATAGTGGTTCTTTGAAGATTTCTAGGGAGCCTAGAAGCTACACATGTGGTAAATACATAGAGCACAAGTATCATCACATATGGAAGATTGTGCATCGAGGGGACGTAATCGTCACAAAGATCGCTAAGGAGCACAATGTTTCTGATCTAGGGAGTGTTGCAATGTTGCCCTACACTTTGGCATTCTACCTTCAAGCGTCAGGCAAGCGTTGGGACTAGGCAAATCATGCGACACTGAGGCAGGGACATTTTGGTCTTTTTAACTCTTTTGAAGCCCGGATACTCAAATCAACTTCAATTTGCTCCAAATCAACCCCGTTCAGCTTCAAATTGCCAATTCTACCTCTTGATTGCTCGATACCTATAAAATAACACAAATAAATACATAAAATCCAATAATAAGTCCGAATGAAGTTAGGAATAATAGCTCCTTTTTAGAGTTATCAAACGAATGACTGAATTATTACAAATAAAAGTTGAAGGGAAAATGTATTTTTTACTTTATTTATTTAAGTTCACAATTAGTAAGAATGAGAATAGGGTGAGGTAAAAATTTGAAGTACTTTCATGGTCCCATGGTGCCTCCGCATCTTCAGCAGCCTCTGATCTTTGAAGAAACTCCTCAAGTACCACATCAAAATCCTCCTCCGGAACCTCCTGCTCCTCAACAATTTGCAACGTATTTTTTTTATGCGGCCATTCTGTATTTTTATTTACTTCATTATTTTTCTAAGTTTATCTAAATTCTTTGATTCTTTGTATAGGCAAAAATCTTCTGTATTGCGATAATTGTAATCTTTTGTATACTTAGTTAATATTCAATACAATTGCGTACATATTCTCTCTACTTGCCTTTGCCTTTTCTTTACCGTCCTTTGTCAATTTTTGGGATATTCTTGATCTTTTATTTTTGCATTCTTCATTACACTGCCATGATGTATAATATGCTTACACATAGAAAAATTTCTCACACTTTGTAATCTCTAACTAACACTAAGTTAATTCGTAGCTTAGCAGTACTTTACCTTTTATCTTTCAAAGTTCTACTCAAATCTTCTTTTTGAAATTTTTTCTAAGTGTATGTCTATTCTGTCCAAACAATGCAATGAGGATCCTGCGCATCTCTAAATTTGGGTGTGGGGAAGGTCTGAGTAGATGAGATCAAGATTATGCGGTCATTAAGAAAATGTGTTCATTATCTAAAAATAAAAATAAAAATAAATAAAATATATATATAAATTTTTTTTCATATAAACCCCAATGTCAGCGCAAGTGATACTTCAAAAATGTTCCCAACCTGATAAGAGTTAGTTGTGAAAGGAACCTGCTCTGTGAACCCTGAATCCTAATTTCTCTACTTGAGTAAGTTCCCTACTGAGACTAGTATGGTGAGTAGGTTGATGTGGAAACTAGTGTGTAGTGGTAGAGAAAATGGTGGAAAATTAGAAGAAAAGAGGAAAATTAGAAGCTTGACTTTTGGGGAAAAATTGGAAAATTTGGCTAAGTATAAAGTTATGTGATCGATGCGTTGGTGGTGGTATGCGATTGAAGGAAGGAAAGTTGAAGTGATGCATTGGAAGGTTGGATGGCACAAAGGTAGGCGAGGACGCGGGCAAGGCATACTTTGGAAGGGTGGCATGCGTCAATGCACAGCAGCCAGCCCATGCCAAGTGCATCTGCCAAGCGCCCAAGGATTTGTGGACGCATATGAAGGATGAGCTCACATGGAAGACGTCATCAAACATGTGTCTTCTTGGGAGGAATCCTTAAGCCTTAAGCAAATGAGGTGGTTGCATAAGAGGACATGAAAATTGAGCCCCATGTGTTGGCTATGTAGGAGAAGGACACTTAGATTGTGTTGATGAAACATTGCATTGATAGTGTGAGGAAGAAACACTTAGACATGCAGCCAAGTAGGAGGTGTCGACCTTGGAAAGTGTTTGGACGCCTATAAATAGGGTCAAGGACTTCATTTTCATATCACAATTCAAAAATACATTTAAGAAGAGTTGGAAAGCTGAGTAAAATTGCGTTGAGCGCAAAATCCATGCGTTGATCATAAAGCTTCAAAGGGGGACGTAGTGGATAGTGAAGTCTGGAAAACAACATCAACTTGGGACCAAAAGTTCTCCCAATATACCCGTGCGTTTGGAGTGATTCTAAAGCCACCTGAAATCTCAAAAAGTCTAGTTTTTAGGGTAGGACTGCCGAAGAAGAATCTCGAAAGGATCAGGCTGGAAACTGAGAAGAATACAGAAGGGTCAGGCTGTCGGGTAAGCTTGGGCCAGTCTTAGAGATTTTGTGATTCCGGCCAAACCACAAGAAGCATTGAGCTCAGATTTTAGAATAAGCTTCCTGAGATATTTTAGAACATGTTTGTAGAAGTAAGTATCTCAAAATAAGGCTTAGAACTATGAGTAATCTGTGTTGAAAATTGAATCTAGATTCTAGGGGTGTAAAAGGGAGCACGAGGTAAACAAGGAACTTCTAGAGTGAAAAGTTCCTAAGCGATCGAGGTGAGTGACTAAAACATTTTACTAAAATATTGACAATGTTTTAAAGAAAGCATGTTTTAAAGAAGATTATTCTCATGCCAGCTAGTTTACAAAGTAATTTCCAAGCAAACCATGAGTTATGTTTTAAATGCATGCATGTGTGGAAAGTTTGTTGAAAAGCTATTTATATGTGTTAAATATACGTAACATGCGTTAGTATCTTTAAAGCCATGTTTTTATATGTGTTATACTTTACATGCTTTAAAGAGAAAGTCATTTATGACTAGTTTTATTTAAAACGCGATACCGAAGGACATTTGAGAAGGTATCCGCCCAACTAGATATCGAAGGACATTTGAGAAGGTATCTGACCAACTTGGTACTGAAGGACATTTGAGAAGGTACTTGACCAACTTGATACTGAAGGACATTTGAGAAGGTATCTTAGTAGCTCGATACTGAAGGAAATTTGAGAAGGTATTTGAGCAGAAGTACCTAAGGTATGACGGTACTTAGTATGGCCACGTGCACGTAGGTAGTTGAAGTCAGAGATTGAGCAAAAGGGTTCTCTCTTGACTAGCAGTTGGTGTCGAGATTATTTTTAACCACAGTAGGGTTATTCTCAACTGATTTATGATTTAAACAACTTTACATGCTTTAAAGAGAAAAGTTGTTTATGACTAGTTTTACTAAAATGCGATACCAAAGGACATTTGAGAAGGTATCCACCCAACTAGATACTGAAGGACATTTGAGAAGGTATCTATTGGTACTGAAGGACGTTTGAGAAGGTACCAAGCCAACAGGATATGAAGGACGTTTGAGAAGGTATCCTAGTAGCTCGATACTTAAGGACATTGAGAAGATATCTGAGCAGAAGTACCTAATGTGTGAGGGTACTTAGTGTGACCACAGGTGAATAGAGTCAGAGATTGAGCAAAAGGGTCTCTCTGGACTAGTAGAAAGTGTTGGAACTATTTTACCCACAGTATGGTATGTTGGATTGAGAAATGATTTTACTGATTTATGATTTAAAAAACTTTATATGCTTTATGCTTGGAAAATGTTTATACTGCAGTACAAGGTACTATAGAAGCTTATATTTCAATTTAAACTCTTTATTGAGATTTTTGCATGAGAATCAGTTATCTTTCTTAAGTCCCTCACTAGGCTAGTAAGCTCACCCCGTTTTCAAATGTTTTTCTTTCCCCCAGGTAGAGGTCAAATCCTCAGGAGATAGGTCTATATCTACTCTGCCAATAAAGGATAGAAATATTGTAACCCGTCTGTTAGGTGGTTACTGTAAATATTGTACACATGTTTCTGTTGTTCATATAGAGACTAGGGTTTTTGGGCTTGGGACTTGTGAAACTAATGTTGTAATGACTCTAAAAATGTTATGTTTTTTAATTAATAAATTTTTGGCCTACAAGGCATCCACTGTATATGAGTTATATCTTGGTATCAGAGTTATTCTGCAAGAGTTATTAGGCAGTAAGTGTCAGCAAAAGGGGTTGATAACTGCTGCAGTCATGCCTTTTCTCAGGCTCAGAGGGTAGTCTGGGGTGGGGTGTGACATGCTCATAGTTGAATGTTTGCATGACACCAACATTTCAATATTTCTATTCCACGTCTGATACATGATTTTGTGAATGAAGAGATAAAAAAGATGAAATACAATGATGAAAAGAGTTAGAATCAAATACAAATAAGCGCCAACGTCTTGGTGCCGATCTGGATGGAGATTTACTTGCCGGTGTGGATGGATCGTACGGAAGAATGAGCTTCCCTCTCAGGCTTGCTCAACCAGTAGCAGGGATCTGAGTATAGAGCTTCACGGTGGGGATATGGTAGAATAGTACTGAGACTCACCTCTCGGCCTTGTCCCTAGATTTCTTCTGATCAGTACTCAACTCAGCCTCTCTCTCAATGATCTAGCATCAATTAGCCCCGTATCAAGTATATCTCTTTTCTGAATTCTATGGGGGTATTTATAGGTAAAACGCTTTGACTCTTGGCTGGTGGACCCCACTTTTTGTTATGGAAATTCTGAAGATTGAGGAATAGATATTCCTTCTATTATGCAATCAGACCGTCAAATCTGCATAATCATTGGTTGTACATGTGTCACAATCCTTCGTATTTGCGTTGCTCAGCTGCATCTATTGATCGGGTGCTCGCATGCGGTGTTGTTTTTATTACCGCATGCGATTGAAGTTCAGCTCTGGATTGATTGCCGCAGTGCGCCGTCATTGCGTTGATTGTCTCTTCATTGTTGATTGACGGGCGTAATGTGACAGAGATGCGTTAGTCAGTTCGTCTTGAGCCTTAATCACAAGCGGTGACTTGGTTTCCTGCAAAATAGAGTAGAAATCTCCTTTCCTTCCATCTTAATGATGTTAGTGGGTATAATTACAATAATTCATAATTATTGTATTTCTAAGCTAATTTTCATACAATCGACGCATATTTACTCACTTTTGACCACAATATCTAGATAAGGCAGCATAAATAACATGTATTTCTACAAGTTATCACACCCCCAAATTTAGATATATTGTCACACCCCACCCCAGACCACCTTCTTAGCCTAGAGAAAGGCATGACTGCAGTAGTTACCAACCCTTGGGCTGACACTTACTGCCTAATAACTCTTGTGGAATAACTCTGATACCAATTATAATTCATATGCAACGGGATGTCTTTAGGCCCACTATTTATTAACTTAGAAACATAATATGTTTAGAGTCATTACAACACATTTACAAGTCCAAAAACCCACAAACCCTAGTCCCTATATGAACAATAGTAACATGTGTACAATATTAACAGTAACCACCTAACAAACGGTTACAAGTCTTTTGGTCCTTTAGTAGCAGAGCAGACGTAGAGCTATCTTCAGAGGATTTGACCGCTACCTCTGGAGGGAAAACAAAACATTTGAAAACGGGGTGAGCTTATGCCCAGTGAGTGACTAAGAAAACATAGTAAATTCTCATGCATGATTTCAGTAATGTTTTTTTAATTGAAACATAAACTTTTACAGTACTTGTATTGTAGCATAAACATTTTCCAAGCATAAAACATATAAAGTTGTTTTCATCATAAAACAGTAAAATCATTTCTCAATCCAACATACCCTACTGTGGGTAAAATAGTCCCAACACTTTCTACTAGTCCAGGGAGACCCTTTTGCTCAATCTCTGACTCTATTCACCCATGGCCACAATAAGTACCCTCACACATTAGGTACTTCTGCTCAGATATCTTCTCAATGTCCTTAAGTATCGAGCCACTAGGATACCTTCTCAAATGTCCTTCATATCCCGTTGGCTTGGTACATTCTCAAACGTCCTTCAGTACCAATAGATACCTTCTCAAATGTCCTTCAGTATCTAGTTGGGTGGATACCTTCTCAAATGTCCTTTGGTATCGCATTTTAGTAAAACTAGTCATAAACGACTTTTCTCTTTAAAGCATGTAAAGTATAACACATATAAAACATGACTTTAAAGATGTTTACGCATGATGGATCAAATCAACACATATAAATAGTTTTTCAACAATTTCTCACACATGCATGTGTTCAAAACATAATTCACAACTTTCTTGGAAATCACTTCATAAAACTAATAGGCATGAGAATATTCTTGAAAACATTCTTTCTATAACACGTTGTAATCAAAAAGTTTAAGAAAAATGTTTTATTCAAAACATTTTAGCCACTCACCTTGATTTCTTAGGAGCTTTTCACTCTAGTGGCTCCTTGGGCTCCTTTTCACCCCAAGAATCCAGATTCAAATTACAACTTAAATTACTCATAGTTCTGAACCTTATTTGGAAATACTTCCTTCTATAAACTTATTCTAAAATGTCTCAGGAAGCTTATCCTAAATTTGAGCTCGGAATTCCTCGTGATTTGGCCGGAATCTCAGAATCTTCAAGACTGGCTTAGACTGATCCGACAGTTTGACCCTTCTGCCTTCTTCTCAATCTCTAGCTCGGTTCCTTTGAGCTTTTTCTTTCGGCAGCCCTACTCTGAAGACTAGACTTCAAGAGCTTTCAGATGGCATTGGAATCACTCTAAATGCACTAGTAGATTGGGAGATCTCCTCGTCCAAAGTTGATACGTTCTTCTCAACCCTCACTGTTCTCCCTCTCCTTTACGAAATTTATGATTTTGTGATTTGAAAATGAAATCCCAAAGCTTTATTTATAGGCGTTCAAATCTCTCGTGGTGTTGATAACATCTACTTGGCTGCATGGCCAAATGTTTATTTCTCCCCTTATCAACGCAAGCTTGCATCACCTTGTCCTAAGGTGTTTTCTTCATATGCGTCCACCAAATTTCCTTAGCCCTTAAGAATTTATCCCAAGAAGACACATGGTTTGGCTGACGTTTCCCTTGTGACCTCACCCTCCGTATGTGTTCAACTTAGGGTTTTTAACGCATAATCCACAATAACGCATCCAAATTCAACGCATAGGTGCTTGCCCGGCCGTTCGATGCATAGGCGAGGCCCTTCGACGTTTGCATGGGCGAATCGTTCGAAAACTGCATCGGACGACGCGTTGCTGCACGCACAGGCTACTCTCGCTTTCTTCTACTTTCTCGCTGGTCTCGCTCTCTCCACTCTTGCTCTCTCCCATTTTCTCGCTCAAAATCTCGCTCTCCCTACTCTCATTCTCTCCCACTTTCTCACTGGTCTTGCTCTCAATGATCTCGCTCTCAAAAATCTCGATGATCTCAATCTCAACGATCTCGCTCTCTCCACTCTCGGTGGTGTCGCTCTTTCCAACATTCTCTCCCATTTTCTCTTCAATCTCGCTCTCTCCCAGTTTCCAAACTTAATTTCCATATTATTCCATACTAGCTCAACCTACTTATTATTTTTCCCCAAAATAATTTCCCATATTTTTCTCCGTTCTTCAATCCTTTCTTCAGCCATAACGCATTTCACATAACTTCTCTATACTTAGCCGAATTTTTCTGAAATTTCCCAAACTCAACTTCCATATTTTCTCTTTTCAAATCCCCATTCCTTCTTCACCATGATGAAATATGAGACATATGTAGTGGAACTAGGACCTAATTACACTCTAATTGCTCTTAAATTAAAGAAAATGAGCATGCATCATGAAGGAAAAACAGTGAATTAAAAGTGTAGAGATGTTACCTTTGAAGCTCCCGAAAGCTGCTTCTCCTCGTTGAATCTCGACCCGAACTCTTTTGAACCACTACTAGAGTTGACCTACTATCCTTTGGACTCATAACCGAGTTGTGGGACCCGGTGGATGAAGAGAACCGAGAGAGAGAAAATAGATGAAAATAAGGAATGGAATTTTGGTAGGTTTGGGTGTTTCCTTTTTTTTTTTTTCTTCACAAAGTTGTGATTTTTCTAGCCCAAATATCAGAAAACTAATTTTCAAAATGGCAAAAAGTCTTTTAACTAAATTATAGAGCCCAATTTATAGAAAAAAGGCATGCAACAATTGCATGAAAAAACTTCACAAAAACCCAATACCTAGAATCCACTATCTAAGTGGGCTTAATGTCTCCACTATAAGCCAACACCTAGCCCACTATTTTGTTAGTGGAATTATCCAACAAAAGTTTGGATTTTCCAACTAACTATAGTCAAAGGGCAAAATAGTCATTTGGTCAAAGTCAAACTTTGACCAAAAAGTCAACATTTTGACTTTTTATGATTTTTTCCGTGTTGACTAATTTTGACCTCCCGAGCATGAATCCGCATTCATTTTCTCGAAATTCAAATCACATTTGAATATAAGGTCGGTCAAAGTTTGACTTTTCAAGTCAAAAGTCAACTCTTTGACTTTTTACATCTTTGACCATTTCCATTATTTTCGAGCTTCCGAATATGAACGTATTCATATTCTTGATATTTAAATCACATTTAAATATTAAAGCTGTATCTCTAAGCTAAAAAAGACCTGACCACTATATCACATATACTTGTCGGTTTCTCTCTCTCTACCTAATTCGAACAATTCAAATTATTCTATCATACTGTTCTAAGTTTATTCCATATGAGCTAATAGGGGAACCTAATGGACCTATAGATCATGGGCTCCAACGATCCAAGATTAGCTAGCTAAACTCTTTAGACGGAGCTAATCAACATTCGTTAACTAACGGGTCATTCCACTAAAGTCCCGTAGTTGCACTCCCCTCACTATAGATATATTCGTGTCCATTTTATATAACCATGATGAGTAAGTTAATCCTTCACAGGTTGTTCGTAATCTCGGCTGGGTCATAAAAACCGTTTTACCCTCAAGACTACATCTTGTTCCTTAAGTTTCACTGATCCTCTAATGAACAATTGGTTTAAGGTCCAACCTATAAACCGAATCCCTCTCGGGCCAAGGATAGGGTGGGACCCCTTGTTCAAGACCTGGATTCAGTACTAAAGGGAACAACCTATCTACTATCCCTATAACGGGTAGGAGTGAATTTTGTCTTACACTCTATGTTCCCAGCTATCCACCCGATCTTACCCCTAAAATGGGAGGCTTATTGGGCCAGTGATATTGAGCTGCCCTCACCTATGCAAATCTATGAATAATTTTGAGTGAACAGGAGTTCATAGTTAGCTCAGGATTAAGATTAATTACCTAGGTCATCAATTAACGAAATAGTCAGTTTTATACATAAAACGGCATTTAGAACGTAAAAAGTGACTATTTCATGGTTCAGTCTTGTGTAAACTCTTTACATAGGATACCCCCACTCACATATCTCTATATGAACGATTCAAGATCACATCGTTTGTACTATCTACAAAGTGGGCCCCATCCATAGTGTCCCTAGAATAAGGCGCCCAACCTTATTCATATACTATAGACCATTTTGGCTATATATTTGAACTTGATCCACATTTATGTCACTACATAAAGTTCAAATTACATTAAATAGCCTTGAAACCTTAGTTTATTGGATTCAAGATTAAAATTTCAATAACAACTTTATCGAAAAACAAAACAGAATATATTTATTCATTTACAAACTACGAGTTGTAGGACATAAAATCCAACAAACTCCCACTTGGACTAAAACTCCTAGTGGAGTATCACAATGTTGAATTTAAGTGAGAAACATACGAGTACAATAAACATATGAATACAATAAACTAGGCCATATACCCAAAAATTCTCCCACATGTCCTAGTTTACAAACTTCGTAGACCTAGACTCTGTAGGTGACCTTCAAACACTTTAGCCGTGAGGGCTTTTTTAAAAGGATCAGCAATGTTTTTCTCAAAAGATATCTGGGTCACTACAACGTCTCCATGATGTACAATCTCCCGGATCAGATGGTATTTGCGCTCAATATGCTTGTCGCGCTTATGGGTTCTTAGTTCTCTTGAGTTTGCAACTGCACCACTATTATCACAATATAGGGTGATAGGCAGATGCATATTTGGAACTACTTCCAAATCTATCAAAAATTTTCTCAACCATACTGCTTCCTTTGCTACTTCACAAGCAGCTACGTATTCAGCTTCCATTGTGGAGTCCGGAATACAGTTTTGCTTTACACTTTTCCACACTACTGCTCCTCCATTAAGAGTGAACACTGATCCAGATGTAGACTTTCTAGCATTTTTATCAGTTTGAAAATTAGAGTCAGTGTATCCAGTAAGGATCAAATCCTTAGTACCATACACGAGCATGTAGTTCCTCGTTCTTCTAAGATACTTGAGGATATTTTTAACGGTAGTCCAATGATCATATCCAGGATTGGACTGATACCTATTGACTATCCCTACTGCGTAGCATATGTCAGGTCTAGTACATAACATTGCATACATCAGGCTCCCTACTACGGAAGCATAGGGAATGCGTCTCATATCCTCAACCTCTTGAGGTGTCTTAGGACATTGATCCTTTGACAAATGAATTCCATATCTATAAGGTAGCAGACCTCTTTTGGAATTCTGCATCTTATACCTAGACAACATTTTGTCTATATAAGTTGCTTGAAACATGGCTAGTGTTCTATTCTTGCGGTTTCGAATAATCTGAATCTCGAGAACATACTTCGCATTTCCTAAATCTTTCATTTGGAATTGCGTTGCTAGCCATTTTTTAATGTCAATTAGGTAACCTACTTCATTCCCAATGAGTAGAATATCGTCAACATATAAAACTAAGAATGCTATAGTAGAATTGACGATCTTCTTGTAAACATAAGGCTCGTCAACATTCTGTTCAAAGCCATAAGATTTAATCGAAGTATCAATTCTTTATTCCAAGATCTAGAAGCTTCTTTCAACCCATAAATGGATTTTTGAAGCTTAGAAACCTTTTGTTCTTGACCTTGTGCAATAAACCCCTATGGTTGAGCCATATAGATACTCTCCTCAAGACCGCCATTTAGAAAGGCTGTCTTGACATCCATCTGCCAAATTTCATAGTCATAAAAGGTGGCAATGGATAAGAGTATTCTAATTGACTTAAGCATGGCAATGGGAGAGAAAGTTTCTTCATAGTCCACTCCCTCTCTCTGGGTATAACCCTTTGCCACAATTCGAGCCTTAAAAGTATGTACTTTATCGGTTTGGTCTCGTTTTCTCTTGTAGATCCACTTACAACCAATTGGTTTTACATCATTTGGTTGATCTACAAGTTCCAAGACATAATTGAAGTACATAGACTCCATTTCGAGGCCCATGGCTTTGACCCACTGATCATGGTCCACATCTTTCATCGCCTATTTATAGGTCGATGGATCCTCTATGCCGTCATCAGGTATGACGACTTGTGTTTCTGTTAAACCCAAGTAATGGTCAGGCTGATGAACAACCCTCCCACTACGTCGAGGAATTCTCAACTCTTGAGAAGGATGTGACTAACCGGATGTACTAGTTTTATCTACTACTTTAGTAGATGAACTAGCTCTATCTGTAGCGTCTTTGGAAATTTCATCCAATACTAGTCCACTGTGAGGTTGATGACTTCTCATGTGGTCTTCCTCTAAGAATGTGGCATTTGTCGATACAAATACCTTATTCTCTTGAGGATCGTAAAATAGACCACCTTTTGTTTCTTTTGGATACCCTACAAATAGGCATAGTTTTGAACGACGTTCCAATTTTTTAGGATTTTGCACCAACACGTGTGCCGGGCATCCCCAAATCCTAAAGTGATGTGAACTGTGTTTACGCCCTTTCCATGGCTCATAAGGTGTTTCTGAAACACTTTTAGAGGGAACGTTATTCAAAATATAGACAGCAGTTTCGAATGCATGTCCCCAAAAGGAATCAGGTAACTTAGCAAAGCTCATCATTGAGCGAACCATGTCCAACAAGGTTCTGTTTCTTCTTTCAGATACACCGTTCTGCTGAGGCATATTAGGTGCAAAGAGTTGTGACTTGATTCCGTGTTCTATCATATAGTCCTGGAATCTTAAGTCCATGTACTCCCCACCTCGATCTGATCGTAGTGTCTTAATTGTTTTACCTAACTGGTTCTCAACCTCAGTCTTATATTCTTTGAACTTTTCAAAAGAATCAGACTTGTGATGCATTAGGTAAATATGACCATACCTTGAATAATCATCAGTAAAACTGATGAAATATTCATACCCACCTCGAGCTTTGACATTCATCGGTCCACAGAGGTCCAAATGTACGAGCTCTAAGGGTATTGTGGCTCTAAGACCTTTTCTAGTAAAAGATCTCTTAGTCATTTTTCCCTCAAAACAAGACTCACATGGAGGTAAAGAATTGTCTTCTAACTGATTTAGGAGTCCATTCTTAACCAATCTCTCAATCCTTTTGAGATTTATGTGGCCAAGTCTTAAATGCCATAGATAGGAATTAGAAGAAACTTTTTATCTTTTATTCTGAGTTTCGACTGTTCTAAACATCTCAGTATTTAAGACAAATTTTGCTTTAGTTGGTCTTAACTTATATAAGTTGTTATCAAGTATAGCAAAACAAATTTGAATACATTTTCTGAAAATGAATGCTTCATTAACTTCAAAAGATATTTTATACATTTGTTCCAATATACATGTGATATATATTAAATTCCGTCTCATTTTAAGAGCATACAAAACATCTTTAAGTATAATATATCTATCGTTGAAAAACAACTTCAAGTCTCCCACTGCTTCGACCGAGACAACCTCTCATGTTCCAACCTTGAGGGTGATCTCGCCTTCTTTAAGCTTTTTCCAAGAATTAGTTTCCTGAAAAGAGAAGCAAATATGATTAGTGGCTTCTGAATCCAATATCCAAATTGAGTTATCATACTCCACTAAACATGTTTCAGCAACTAATAAATCATATCTACCTTGTGCTTCTTTCGAGGCAGGGGCCTGAGGACATTCCTCAGTTAAGACAAATCTCAGGTCATCTATTACTAGTATTGAATTCAGATTTGTTTTCCATGTTAAGTAGTTGTCGCCGTTAAGTTTTTCAAAAGCTAATAGTTGAACTAAAGAGCTAGTCATGCTGAAAGAAAAACATATCCTTTTTAGTAAAAAAAACATTAGTCTTTTAAATCCAATCAAGTTTAGAAAAAAAAACTAATAATGTACCCTTCATTATTATATTTTGCAATGATATTTCAATGGGTTAGAATAACCTCCACCGAGGGGTGATCGACTATTCCTCTGTTGAACTAAGACTATTTTGACTAGATACTATCATTAGAATAACTCTTATTCATATAGTAACTCAGTTATCGCTACTTTGGTCAAGAATTTACTAACACTTAGTAATTCTCGTAAGTGTGATCCTCCATTTTCAGACCTCAAAGATCAGAATCATTATGCTCTCGAAGTTGGAAAGACAAGAATGAAAACGAACCTGAGAGACCCTATCAATTTCTAGAGTTCGCGGAGTTTCAAATCCTATAATACAACCCTCCGATTGGTAAGGTCGCTCCAGGGTAGACCTGCAAGCGCATTATAGGAATCTCACGGTGCGACCTAATGGAAGAGACCGTAGGATGTGTTGACACACTTCTTTCTCCCACTTACTATGAACAACTTCCCCTATTCACCTTGGTATTGACTCATGCAAACACTCTCCGAATGGAGTTCGCTCCCAGGGCGACCCAAAGTCAAGCATGAATCTCACGGTGTGAACTCTTAGGGACGCTAGAGCTAAAAGTACATTACATCTTTTCAGCTGAAGTGTTCTAGACGGTTAGGGTATAAAATACATAGTGATACATTTCGGCTAACTAAACATATCTTAAGTCTTGGTGTTTCATCCGAGTATAACTTTTATAATGGATTTTCAACCTACGATGTCTAAATGATAAACAAATTTTATTACCTCACACCACTCACGCATGCTCATAAAACCAGTTTAGCCTAACTCAGACATTAGCTCGATCTCCAGGTAGTAGGTGTTCTGTGAACCGTCAACTTAAAAACCTTCAACCTTAGTCATCTTATCCAACTTTTTGTCAAGATCTTGCCAGGTGAGTTTTCTTGTAACTTCGGTTTTACAAGATATCGACCTACTTTCTATGAAAATTTAAATTGCTCGATGGTTAACCCTAAGTGAGCATGCATCTTATCTTTGTTATAGATTTTAGACGTCTAGGTTATTTTATAACAATTATAAAATAAATTATAAAAATTATAACCCTAGAGCATTCATCTATAACATTCTTCCTTCAAACAAAGATGTTTTAATATAACACTTATATTAAAACTAAGCATGCATAGTATATATTTTATAACACTTATAAGATATAACAAATGCATGTCACATGCTTTTCCTATGGTAGGGTTTTAAAACTATATGGCATACTATATGTACACATAATCAAACAACATTATACATCACATGTACAATAGGTAAACAACACTAAAGTGGACCAATTTTGGCATTAAATGTTGGATTTTATGTCCTAAAACTCGTAGTTTTTAAATTAGTAAACATATTCTGTTTTGTTTTTCGATAAAATTGTTATTGAAATTGTAATCTTGAATCCAATAAACTAAGGTTCTGAGGCTATTTAATGTAGTTTGACTTTATGTAGTGATATAAATGTGAATCAAGTTCAAATATATAGCCAAAATGGTCTATAGTATATGAATAAGGTTGGGCGCCTTATTCTGGGGACACTATGGATGCGACCCACTTTGTAGTTAGTACAAACGATGTGATCTTGAATCGTTCATATAGAGATATGTCAGTGGGGGCATCCTATGCAATGAGTTTGCATGAGACTGAACCATGAAATAGTCACTTTTTACGTTTTAAATGCCGTTTTATGTATAAAACTGACTATTTTGTTAATTGATGACCTAGGTAGTTTAATATTAATCCTGAGCGAACTATGAACTCCTGTTCACTCGGAATTATCCTTAGATCTGCATAGGTGAGGGCAGCTCATTATCGCTGGCACATTAAGCCTCCCATTTCAGGGGTAAGATCAGGTGGATAGTTGGAAACATAGGGTGCAAGACGGAATTCACTTCTACCCGTTTTAGGGATAGTAGATAGGTTGTTCCCTTTACTGAATCCAGGTCTTGAACAAGGGGCCCCACTCTCTCCTTGGCCCGAGAGGGGTTCAATTTATAGGTTAGACCTTAAACCAATTGTTTATTAAAGATTCAATGGAACTTAAGGAACAATATGTAGTCTTGGGGGTAAAACAGTTTTTATGACCTAACCGAGATTACGAACAACCTGTGAAGGATTAGCTTACTAATCATGGTTATATCAAATGGACACAAATATATCTATAGTGAGGGGAGTGCAACTACGACACTTTAGTGGAATGACCCGTTAGTTAACAAATGTTGATTAATTAGGTCAAAGAGTTTTACCGGTCAATCTCGGATTGTTGGAGCTCATGATTTGTAGGTCCATTAGGTTCTTCTACTAGTTCATATGGAATAAACTTAGAACAGTATGATAGAATGATTCGAATTGTTCGAATTAGGTGAAAAGAGAGAAATCGATAGCTTTAATATTTAAATGTGATTTAAATATCAAGAATACAAATACATTCATATTCGGAAGCTCAGAAATAATGGAAATGATCAAAGATGTAAAAAGTCAAAGAGTTGACTTTTGACTTTGAAAAGTCAAACTTTGACCGACCTTATATTCAAATGTGATTTGGATTTCGAGAAAATGAATGTGGATTCATGCTCGGGAGGTCAAAATTAGTCAATACGGAAAAAATCATAAAACGTCAAAATGTTGACTTTTTAATCAAAGTTTGACTTTGACAAAATGACTATTTTGCCTTTTGATTAAAGTTAGTGGGAAAATCCAAACTTTTGTTGGATAATTCCACTAACAAAATAGTGGGCTAGGTTGGCTTATAGTGCAGATATTAAGCCTACTTAGATAGTGGATTCTAGGTGTTGGGTTTTTATGAATTGATTTCATGTAATGCATGGTCTTTTTCTATAAATATGGGCTTTGAATTTGGATTAAAAACTTTTGCCATTTTTCCCAAAATAGTTTTCAAAATTAGGCTGTGAAAAAAAAAAAAAAGAAAACCCAAACCAAAAGAAATTCCATTTCTTTTTCTATCTCTTTCTCTCTCTCGATTTCTTCATCCATCAGGTCCTACAACCTGGTTCTGAGTCCAGAGGATAGTAGGTCAACTCTAGTTGTGGTCCGGAAGAGTTCGGGTCGAGATTTAGCGAGGAAAAGTGTTTTGGGAGCTTCAAAGTTAATTTTTAATTATTGTTTTTTCCTTCAATTGTATGCTAATTTCCTTTTAATTAAAAGCAATTAGAGTATAATTAGGTCCTTATTCCATTGCGTATGTCTCGTGTTTCATCATGTGGTATCAGAGCATGCTTTAATTATGCTCAATTGCTTTTCGTGGGTGTTTTTTTTCTTTTCTATTCAAGTGTTGAATAAAATATGGACTAAAGTGGATTTATTATGATTTTGGCATTGTTTTTCTTTAAATTTCTTGTGGAAATTTGTAATTACTCACATGTTTATGAGCATTAATGTGTGAAAAAGGGTCTGTAAATTTGTTGGAGTCATTAGCGTTGAAATTAGGCTGTAATTGCTTGATTTTGAGAGAGAAGACAACAACAAAATTGAAGAAATTATGATCACAGACCCGAATTCTGCTCGCAGACCCGACCTGCCAGCCCGAGCTCTCCGACCCGATTTCTCGCACGCACGTCTGGCTTCACACACCTGCCCCCCGGATCCGACCCGTGCGCCGACCCGGTTTGTCGCCCGCCTGTGCGCCCACGATTTTCGTTAACCCGACCCGACCCCTCCCCACCCCCCCCCCCCCCCCACCCCGTTACTTCCGTTGACTGTGACCGTCTGGTTCATTGGACAGCCGGTTCCAGACGGTTCTGGGACCAGGTCCGTTTGACCTGGTTGAACTGGATTTGACGGTTCAACTTGGGGTTTTTGGAGTGTTTGGACCGGTTCGGGAGAGTTTTTGGGGCACGGGAGCCAAGTAGGGGGTTAGTCGCGCGCAGGTCGCCAACGCGGTAGCAGACCAACGCAGGTTGGATCCTGAGGGACAGGCCCGTGCGAAGCCAGGGCGCGCGTGTGAGACAAATCGGGGGTCGGAGCGCTCGGGCAGGGCGGATCGGCTCTGGGAGCAGAATTGGGTTATGATCACAATTTCTACAATTTTGCTGTTGTCCTATCTTCCCGAAATCAAGCAATTACAACCTAATTTCAAACTCTAATGACTAACAATTGACCGGACCCTTTTTCACACATTAATGTTCATAAACATGTGAGCAATTACAAATTTCCACAAGAAATTTAAAGAGAAACAATGCCAAAATCATAATAAATCCACTTTAGTCCATATTTCATTCAACCTTTGAATAGAAAGGAAAAAAACACCCACCAAAAGCAATTGAGCGTAATTAAAGCATGCTCTGATACCACATGATGGAACACGAGACATATACAGCAGAATAAGGATCTAATTACACTCTAATTGCTTTTAATTTAAAGGAAAAAAGCATGCAAAAAATAGGAAAAACCAATAAATTAAAAGGGATGTAATACAACCTTTGTAGCTCTCGAAACGCATTTCCTCACTAAATCTCAACCCAAACTCTTCCGGACCACCACTAGAGCTGACATAATATACTCTGGACTCAGATCCAGGTTGTGGGACCCGATGGATGACCCGAGAGAGAGAAAAAGATGGAATTTTGGGTTAGGTTTGGATTTCTAATTTTTCTCCAAAGAAGTGATTTTTCAAGCCCAAATTTAGAAAATAATTTTGGCAAAATGGCAAAAAGTTTTTTTATCCAATTTGAAAGCCCAAATTCATAGAAAAAAACCATGTCACATTTGCATGAAACAAATCCATAAAAACTCAACACCTAGAATCCACTATCTAAGTGGGCTTAATGTCTCCACTATAAGCCAACACCTAGCCCACTATTTTGTTAGTGGAATTATCCAATAAAAGTTTGGATTTTCTCACTAACTTTAGTCAAAGGGCAAAATAGTCATTTTGTCAAAGTCAAACTTTGACCGAAAAGTCAACATTTTGACTTTTTATGATTTTTTTCGTGTTGACTAATTTTTACCTCCCGAGCATGAATCCGCATTCATTTTCTCGAAATTCAAATCACGTTTGAATATAAGGTCGGTCAAAATTTGACTATTCAAAGTCAAAAAGTCAACTCTTTAACTTTTTACATCTTTGACCATTTCCATTATTTCCGAGCTTCCGAATATGAACGTATTCATATTCTTGATATTTAAATATTAAAGTTGTATCTCTAAATTGAAAAACCGACCACTATATCACATATACTTGTCGGTTTCTCTCTCTTCACCTAATTCGAACAATTCGAATTATTCTATCATACTGTTCTAAGTTTATTCCATATGAGCTAGTAGGGGAACCTAATGGACCTATAGATCATGGGCTCCAACGATCCGAGATTAGCTAGCTAAAACTCTTTTAGACGGAGCTAATCAACATTCGTTAACTAACGGGTCATTCCACTATAGTCCTGTAGTTGCACTCCCCTCACTATAGATATATTTGTGTCCATTTGATATAACCATGATTAGTAAGCTAATCCTTCACAGGTTGTTCGTAATCTCGGCTGGGTCATAAAAATCGTTTTACCCCCGAGACTACATCTTATTCCTTAAGTTCCACTGATCTACTAATGAACAATTTGTTTAAGGACCAACTTATAAACTGAATCCCTCTCGGGCCAAGGAGAGGGTGGGGCCTTTTGTTCAAGACCTGGATTCAGTACTAAAGGGAATAACCTATCTACTATCCCTATAACGGGTAGGAGTGAATTCCATCTTACACCCTATATTTCCAACTACCCACCCGATCTTACCCCTGAAATGGGAGGCTTATTGGGCCAGCGATGATGAGCTGCCCTCACCTATGCAGATGTAAGGATAATTCCGAGTGAACAGGAGTTCATAGTTAGCTCAGGATTAAGATTAAGTTACCTAGGTCATCAATTAACGAAATAGTCAGTTTTATACATAAAACGACATTTAGAACGTAAAAAGTGACTATTTCATGGTTCAGTCTTATGCAAACTCATTGCATAGGATGCCCCCACTTACATATCTCTATATGAATGATTCAGGATCACATACTAACTACAAAGTGGGCCGCATCCATATTGTCCCCAAAACAAGGCACCCAACTTTATTCGTATATTATAGATCATTTTGGCTATATATTTGAACTTGATCCACATTTATGTCACTACATAAAGTTCAAACTATATTAAATAGCCTCAGGACAGTTTATTGGATTCAAGATTACAATTTCAATAACAATTTTATCGAAAAACAAAACAGAATATGTTTATTAATTTACAAACTACGAGTTTTAGGACATAAAATCCAACAGGAGTTAGGCTATTCACTTATATCCAATAATTGCAACATATTGGTGGGACATGCATATAATTAACTAAATCCTAGATGGCCATCTAGTGAGCGATTTAACTCAATCTAACACACATCTAGTGGTTCGAAGGCTCACAAACATAGTAGGGCACCTATAGGCACTCGGTAACATAGTAGGAAACCTGTAGGCTTCCGATAACATAGTAGGAAACCTATAGGTATTAGGTAATATAGTAGGAAACCCATTGACTTCTGGTAATATAGTTGGAAACCCATCGACTTCCGGTAACATAGTAGGAAACCTAATGGCTTCTGGTGACATAATAGTGTTAGGAGAGCAAATCTTCACTCTTAACTAAAGACATATCATACTTTCAGTAAATTACATAAATTATAGAGGTTCCACACATAATCATATCTGTAACATGCTTATATAATCATGCTGGAGACACAATTCTAATCGCATCATGCTTCTCAATATCATCCAGTAAAATCTACTAAATCATAAAGTCTAAGTCTTCTAGCTCAATCGCGGTTTCGGTAGTAAGATTACTTACCTCAAAATTAAGCCCATATATATATATATATATCCAAAGTGAACCAACCTTCCTTCTAATTTCTATAACCTTCAATCAAATCGTAGGACCTGATCAAAATTAAATTAACTCTTTAGGATCAAATTCCAAAACATAATTTATCCCCAACGCCTCCAATTAACTTACCCAACTTGAGGCTTAACACGAAATTACTTCAAAGTTCTTCAAAATCAGCACGACCCAAAATAAAATTGCCAAAATTGACCTTTAGCTCTACTAGACAGCGACTTTAAACTCTTCAAGACTTCAAATCCATCCTCCTAAATCATGATTAGATTAACATGGTTGGACCTCAGTCCATTTGTGGCTGACTCACTTTTTTGGGCTCAAGTTTGTTGTGGGGCAGCCGATAAACACATGCGTTGTGATGCCCTTTCATGCTTTTAAGTCAGGATGATGACTAACGACATTGGTGTGAAATTCATGTAGACTCTAAAGAAATATTCTTCTTCTTCATCTTCTACATTCTGGCTCACTCTCTATAAACTATTTGGTCTTTCAGCAAATTAATGAAAATGTTCTCTGATTCAAAATGGGCCTAGACTATTGATGCTTGTATTTATGAAGTGGAAATGTGGATGCTATGCATTGATGGAATTGCATTGTGCACTCAAGTTTCCCCAGCAGAATCCATGTGTAAATTCCTCTGAGTTTCCTGGTAAGTCCAGGGTTGAACACAGGGACTTGTAAAAATAGTTTGCGTTGGTAATTTTTATGAAGAACTTTGTAGTAACCGAATAAATAAATAGAGTGTTGGGTTTGTTGTTTGCGTTGATGAAAAAGAAATAAGCAAATGCGGCGGAGTTGAGAAAAGACAGTTGCGTTGATAGATGCAATGAATATGCGATGAACAGGTTGAGAAGATCTTTAGCTAGCGTTACTTGGGAATGCGTCAGACTATGCGATCATGTTACAACCATGCACAGCAAGTCATTTTCCAATGTAAATGCGATGCTCCTAAATCTAGGACGCATGTGTTGAATGCAAAATGTCTATAGAGCTCATCCCTAAGTCTCTACTCTTGTCCTATGCGATGATGCAAAATGCATGAAAGCAAGGTGATCGCATACAATCATATCCTATCTCTAGGATGCATGCGATGCGTTGATAACAAATAGTGCTCATTCCTAAGCGCCTATCTCTTGTTTATGCGTTCTAATCTGGCTTTTTCGAGTCTAGATTCTAACCTAACCTTCCCAAGTCAAGATCCTGTCCTTAGACTACCCTCTCGAGTATCTCTAATGGACGAATGAAGCATACATAATCAAGATAATCGCAAAGAATGAAGATTCCCTAATTGTGCTAGCTAAATGCTTCTCAACCCATTCAACTGATTTAGCTACTCATGCGTGAATAACAGAGAGTGAACAAATATAGAGAAGGAAATTCCATTTTTATAAATGAGTTGAGTACAAAACGACAATAGAAAGTAAAAGGAGAGAGCCTGATAACAATTCCTTGCTAACTGAGGCTTTTTACATTGAAATCTCTATTCTGATCTAAAGATGTTCCCACTTTCGCAGGCATCGACCCTCTCTCTGTCTTTGAAGCTTCCAGTGCTCTTCCAAGCTTACCGGAACACAACTTCTTCCCTCGTGTCCGCCTTAAAATGAAAGAAAACTAAAGACATGCGAACTGAAGTATGAAATTTCTAACTGCCAAACTCGTGAACTAATCAACTGGTTAACCCTTTCTCTGAAGAATGCCCTTGGTATTTATAGAGCATCCATGGTGAAAGGCGACTTCTCTCTCCTAGTTGTACAGATGGGACAGCTTCAATTCCTGACTGATGCGCCGAATAATTATCACTGATAAAGCTGAATGTACTTTGTGACCATTATCGGCTGTCAACTTAATTTGGATTCGACTGTCATCAGTTTTCTGTCCCATCGCTCTTAATTGGCCTTTCACCCAGATGCTCCAAAAAAATGTTGCACTGTCCAAGTTGTGGTGATCTTTCTTGGGCGAATGTTTGCGATCACGATCAACGAAAAGCCTTACGGTGAAGTTGCGCTCGACCAATGATTACAATCTTTCCATTGCGTTAACGCATATTCTGCACAAAAATACAAAAATCAATTGTTCTAATGCGTTGAACGCATGCAACCGTAATATCATGAAAACGATGCTTAATGGATGCAAGTTAACATATTTCATCAACACAATTCAATATTGTTTAAGAACTTAGCACTATGTAACATGCATTTTTGCCCATTATCACACCCCCAAATTTAAACAATGCTTGTCCTCAAGCATAAGCTAAAGATTCCTTTAGCATGTCGACCGCATCGTTCTTTTTCTAGACTTCTCAAGGATACCTCATTCAAATCCTATATACCTGAGTTTCCTTAAGTCGTATCACACCCCCAAAATTTCGCTTGTTCCTTTTGCAGAAAACTTTAAGCTAAAGGAGTATTACAAGTCAAGCCTAAGCTTGTAAATGTTTTATAAGAAGGGAGAATACTCCTGAACTTGTTTACGACCCTGAAGTTGAAATGACCTTTAGACAAAGGAACCAATCTAATCGTCGTTGAAGGTTAAGGCAACAACAGAGACAATAAAGACAACAACAGCAACAACAGATGGCAGACAATCAAAGAAATCATAACTTAGCTCAACAATTAGCCAATGTTGTTGTACACCCAATCCTAATGGCAAATAATTGCGTGCATCCAATGTGAGAATACACATCACCTGTATTATATGACTTTTCGCCAGGGATCATATATCCAATGCATAGAGGGACAAGATTTGAGATGAAATCTGTGATGCTCTAGATGCTCCAAACAGCATGACAGTTTGGAGGCACCGATGCCCATGCCCATATGAAATGCTTCCTGGAAACATGCAATGTGAACCCCGAATCCTAATTTCTCTACTTTAGTATGTTCCCTACTGAGACCAATGAGATGAGTAGGTTAATGTGGAAACTAGAGTGGAATGGTAGAGAAAAGAGTGAAAAATTAGAAGAAAATAGGAAATTTGGAAGTTTGATTTTTGGGAAAAAAATTGGAAATTTGACTAAGTATAACCCTATATGATGGATGCGTTGGATGCATTGGATGATGGATGCATTGGATGCGTTGGATGCGTTGGAAGGATTGTGTTGATGCGTTCGAAGGGTTATTGGTGATGGCATGCGGCTGAAGGAAGAAAGATGGAAGTGACGCGTTGGAAGGAACAAGGGTAGGTAAGGCATGCATTGGAAGGCAGCCCATGCGTTGAGCGGCCAACCAAGCGCTCTTGCCCAATGCGTCGAGTGGCCAGCCAAGCACCCCTGCCATGCATCGAGCGGCCATGCCTATGTAGTGAGTGCCCTATCGAATGAACATGCCCATGCGTCGAAGCACCCTGTCGAGCATCAATGCGCCGAGCATGCGCATGCGGCCGAGCAAGCAAGCGATGGCCAGCTATGCAGCATACCCATGCGTCGAGCATCCAACCTATGCAGCACGCCCATGCGTTGATCGGCCAATGCCTATGCCAAACACCATGCGCCCGTGGCAAACGTGCTTACCTAGTGAGCCATGCATCGAGGATGAGCGGCCACCCTGTGCATTGGTGATGGCTAGCTCTTGTGATGGCTAAGTTGGATTGCGATGGTGGTAAGTTGGCTTGCTATGCGATGAGTAGTCGA